>NC_141677.1:85160646-85358146 GCF_028749965.1 Puma concolor | reverse complement strand
TCTTTCTTATAAGATTATAATGGCTTGATTAGATTATATTCTCCTGGGATTATTTTTACCTTTAATTTGTCTGTGACCTTGGTCACTCTCACATTTTTTCTTAAAGTTATCCAGGAAGGTGTATTTTTTTAATGTAATACTATGAGGCCTTAATGCTTACCACTGATGGTGTGAAATGAATTTTAGCATGTAAAGAACTTTAAAATATGTTAATACTGATATGTAGTATAATGAATTTAGTAAAAAAAATGTGCAATGAGCATATCTAACTGACGGTTTTGGCAATTGTCACTTGGGCTGAGGCTAACGTTCCCCTTTGGAGGCAATGTGGAGGTCCCAGCCCTCTGTCTGACTGCACAGATGCCAAATGGATGCTGTGGATATGACACCACCACCCTGAAGCACACACAGGGAAACCCCAGATAGACTTGGGGACAGAAGAGAGGTGCTAACAGACTTGAACGGTCTGTCATGGTAAGAGGAGGCAGGACAGGCAGGGACTAGAGAGAGCCCCCCTTTAATAAGGATGCCTCCTGGCCTTTGCTTGAAAAAGTCCTCACTCTATTTGTGTTTTGAGAGCTTTCTGGATGAAATCTCCAAACTGGGAGATTGTATGCATGATTACAGCCGGCTTTGCAAATTAGCATATCTTGCAGACATATTAGCTCATTTGAACAACCTACATTCATCCCGAGAAGGCAGCTTAAGCTGACATCAGTATTCCATGTGCGGGACAAGTGAAGGTGGGGACGGGAATGCAGAGGGAGGGCTTTGGCCACTGGCGGGGGGTGGGATTCTTCTCCTTGTATAGACGACCTGGCTACGAACTCGTCTGAAGAACCCACTGACATATTTTGAACATTATGAAGGCACCCTTGAAAGACTTGATAAAAGGTATTCATGAGTGTTTCCCCACGTGACAGGAGTGGTGTCATCACCTCCACGATCCGACCACATCATTTGGTCAGAGGGGCAGATGCCGAAGGTTGTGCCTTAAACCCCAAGTTATTTATGCCGTTTTGTTAAGAATTCTCGGTATTCACCATTACCACGGTGCATTGGTTAAATATTTCTGAGAATGTGAAAATGAGATCGATTTTCTCGGTACTTATGTTCAGAATGAAAACTGGAATAGCCTGGAAGACAGGAATACATCTTAGAACACGGCTTCTCCAAGTGGGGTCCCCAGAGCAGCAGTGGCAGCCACACCTGAGAGTTTAACAGAAGCTCAGATTCTCAGACTTTGCCCCAGCCTGCTGACTTGGCAACTCCTGCGGGGGCGGCCAGAGAGCCCTTCTCTCGTGACCCATTGCAACCAGGTCCATTCTCTTTACTGAGGACCTCATTTTCGAGTACGTGTTTTAGAGAAATTATTTAGCTGCATCACTACCTATTTTTTTTATTTTTAAGCTTAATCTTAAAAGATAGTCAACTTGTTTTATTTTCATTATGTTCATTTTACACATATCTTGTGTTTGTGATGAGCTTCAGTGTTTCGGTAATGGTAGCAGTAATAGCTTCATTCAAGGAAAAACGAAATAAAGATTCCAAGAAAGAAAGCCATAGGTTAGGTCAAGTTGTAGTGGTACCGTTGGTACTGTTTGTGTCTCCCTCCCTCCCCCCTTCCTTCCCTCCTCCCTCCTTTCCTTCCTTCTTTCCTTCCTTCCTTCCTTCCTTCCTTCTTTCCTTCCCTCCTTCCCTCTTCCCCTTCTTCCTTTCCTTCCTTCTTTCCTTCTTTCCCTCCTTCCTTCCTTTCCTCCCTCTCACCTTCCTTCCTTCCTTCCTTCCTTCCCTCTTTCCCTCCTTCCCTTCCTTCCTTCCTTCCTTCCTTCCTTCCCTCTTTCCTTCCTTCCTTCCTTCCTTCCTTCCTTCCTTCCTTCCCTCCTTCCCTCTTCCCCTTCTTCCTTTCCTTCCTTCTTTCCTTCTTTCCCTCCTTCCTTCCCTCCTTCCCTCTTTCCCTCCTTCCTTCCTTTCCTCCCTCTCACCTTCCTTCCTTCCTTCCTTCCCTCTTTCCCTCCTTTCCTTCCTTCCTTCCTTCCTTCCTTCCTTCCTTCCTTCCCTCCTTCCCTCTTCCCCTTCTTCCTTTCCTTCCTTCTTTCCTTCTTTCCCTCCTTCCTTCCTTTCCTCCCTCTCACCTTCCTTCCTTCCTTCCTTCCTTCCTTCCCTCTTTCCCTCCTTCCTTCCCTTCCTTCCTTCCTTCCTTCCTTCCTTCCTTCCTTCCTTCCTTCTCTCCTTTAAAGGGAGCATACACACAACCACAGGAGAAGGAGAGAGAGGGAATCCCACGTAGGCTCCACAGAGCCCAGAGACTCAATCTCACAAACCCTGAGATCACGACCTGAGTTGAAATCAAGAGTCAGATACTTCACCTACTGAGCCGCCCAGGCACCTCTGAGTCTTCCTCTTTTTAACATTTTCTATTGTGAGTATATACTACCTTGGTCGTTAGAAAACAGTGTGTTGTAAATCCAAGGAAATCAATAGGCTGGGAGGTGTGCTGGGTGTGGGTGCACAAAGAGGGGATTCAATGTTGGTGGGAAGAAGAAGCTTCCGTTATTTTCTCCGTTTTTGCAGTCAGTGTTGGAGTCCATTACTGATGGCCTTTTAGCATAAAAAGTGCAACGTGCTGACCACAGGGTATCATGATTGCCTCAGAACTTGCTGGAAACAAGCATCCTAAAAGCCATATTGCTAGAGAGGATTTTTTAAAAATGTCACTTATTTCCTTGTAAACCTCCCTGCAGTAAGATCCTCGCTAGAGAGATGCTGTTCTAGGTTTGGATGAGTGCTTGGAGGCACAAGGCCACCTCAGTGACCATACAGATCTGTCCCGTCAACCCCCCCCCTCAATGTCCATAGCGCTGTGCCTTTGTAGCAAATGGCTTTCTCTTTCCCGACCCCTGGTGGTCATGGCTCTGTTTCCTGGCCCCCCAACCCTGCCTACCTTGGGACACCGTGTAACTGGAATCTCACACAATGGGACTCTGGGCCTGGCTTCTTTCACTGGTGTTTGCGATGCATCCATATGGTGGCACGTATCAGAACCTTCTTTCTTTTTATTGTATGGATGGACCGCAGTTTGCTTTCCCATTGGCCTGTTTTCAGTTTGGGGTGATTATAAATAAAACCGTTCAGGGTTTCAAGGTACAGCTTTTTGTGTGTGTGAACATAAGTTTTCATTTTTCTTGGATAAAAACCTAGCATTGGGCTAGATAGGTCAGATGGTGGGTTATGGTTAACTGTATAAGCAACGGCCAGCCTGTTCTCCAAAGTGACTTGTTTTGCACCCCCACCAGCAATGAATGAGAGCTGCAGACATCCTCAGCCCCATCAGCACCAGGCATTGCCAGTATTTTTTATTTTGGCCATCCTAATAGGGGTATAGCAGTTTTAATTCACATTTCCCTGATGGCTAAAGATATTGATCTCTTCATATGCTTATAGCCATTTGTGTCTTTTTTTAAAATTATTTTTAATGTATTTTTAATTTATTTTTGAGACAGAGAGACCCATGAGCAGGGGAGGGGCAGAGAGAGAGGGAGACACAGAATCCGAAGCAGGTTCCAGGATCTGAGCTGTCAGGACAGAGCCCAATGCGGGGGGACTGTGAGATCATGACCTGAGCCGAAGTCAGACGCTCAACTGACTGAGCCACCCAGGCGCCCCTTGTGTGTCTTTTTTTTTAAAATTTAATATTTTTTTAGAGAGAGAGAGCATGTAAGTGGGGGAGAGGGGCAGAGAGAGAGAGAGCGAGAGAGAGATTGGGAGAATCCCAAGCAGGCTTTATGCTTAGCATGGAGCCTGATGTGGGGCTTAATCCCAAGACTCTGGGATCATGACCTGGGCCAAAATTAAGAGTCAGATGCTCAACCAACCGAGCCACCCAGTGCCCCCCGCCTCGCATTTGTGTATCTTGTTAAGTTAGATGTCTGTTCAAATTTTTGCCCATTTTTTATTGAGTTGTTTGTTTTCTTATTGTTGAATTTTGAGAGTTCTTGGTATATTCTGGATCTAAGTACTTTACCAGGTATGTAATTTGCAAATATTTTCTCCGAGTTGATGGTTTATCCTCTTATTCTGTTACGATAGGGAGGAGTTAATGTGTATTATTTGAGGTCTTTGCATGTCCTTTTTGGAGATAAACTAAAGACCACCCAAATGAGAACAAACAGAGGATGTTTGCTCAGAGTTTGCCACAGCGAGGGTCTCAGCCTCTATCACTTGCATTTGTCAGAGACTCAGAGGCAGCCAGGGGAGCAGGAAAGTTTATAGCGACAAAGGGATGGTGTCAGATGGGCCTGCCCGGAAGCTGCCGGCCTAGAAAGCTGGAGGTGGCCTTCTAGAAGCACCGCATCCTACATGATTCACTTGGGGGTGTGTGTGGCTTCCTCTGGTTGGTCCTGAGCTGGAAGCAGGAACAAAAAGCAGGGGAGCCGGTACATCCTGACCATGTCCCTGTTCAAAGGGGAGGTTCAAAGAGGAGGGAGATCCCCCCGTCAGTACTCTGGTGGCCAGAGTGTCTGTGAGAGCCCCCGATTATTTCCCTGCAGGTCCAGGTGCCCTGGCAGCCCGGGGCTGGCCTCCTGTGCAGAGGAGCCCAGAGCCTGGCAGATGGGAGGCAAGAGAGGTTTGCCTTTTCTTCGCTGGGCACTGGCCAGGTGGGTGGAGGTCCGCTGACCTTGTTTCTTGTGAAGCTGCCACCACTCCTGCCGGAGCCCTGCTGGGTGGGCACTGGGTGGGCTCAGTTTTGCCCCAGCTGGGTGGCAGCAGGGACTATGCCGCCTTGGGGGCAAGGGGTACTGTCCGCAGTGCTGGGATGTGGCTGTGAGCATCCCGTGCCTTGCGTGCACTGGTCACTTGCTGCGGTCCCCGCAGGCATCCTGTGTGCAGCCGGATGCCCTGTCACCTTTGTCCGATGGGCTGTGGCCACCTGTGACCACAGTCGCTCATCGTTTGGTTGAGGGAACCAGGCTCTGGAGGCTGGCAAGACGCCACTGCCTTCTTGCGTCTGAAGGGCATCCTTCAGCCGGGACTCCAGTGTCACAGAGGATCGGAGGGAATGGATGCCACCTGGCTGCCCACAGGAAGGCTGGGGGCGAGTGAGGTTTCCAGAGGGGCTCCAGGGCAGAACCAAAGGCCCTGGCCAGTTTCTCTTTCTTTCTGTCCCCACCAGGGTCAGTATGGCCACCCCATCTTTCTTTTGTGTATCATTTCTCCAGGGAGCTTTTGGGGTGCTTGGGCATATTCCGCCGGTGGGTTAAATGAATATAGTCTGACTCTTCATGTGACTTTTAGGGAAAAAAAAATGTAAAAAAAAAAAATAAAAAAGTTCTTAACATTTGTTTACTTTTAAGGGAGAGCATGTGTGCACGTGCAAGGGAGGAACAGAGAGAGGGGGACAGAGGATCCCAAGTGGGCTCCATGCTGACGGCAGAGAGCCTGATGTATGGCTTGAGATCCCGAACTGCGAGATCATGATCTGAGCCGAAGTAGAACACCTAACCTACTGAGCCTCCCAGGTGCCCCCTAGGGAAATACTTCTTTAGCTTAAGAGTTTGATACCTTCCAAAATGTAAATCATTTAGGAAGATTATACTAAGCTGTTTACACCATAGTATGAATGAGCACCAAGACTTTTCCCAAAGGAAGTTTTTAGCGGGTATAGGCTGTGGAGGAAAGGGGTGAGCACAGAGCTGGGCAGGTGGGATGCGACTGGTGTGGCCCGTGTTCCTGGGCAGAGCCCTGCCCAGCTTCATCCATCAGTCAGGACCTGGTGTGAGTCCTGGAAGGGGAAGCTTAAGATGTTTGGATCTACGTGTGATCTTTGTAAAAGGGGCCTTCACTTGTTTGCTCTAAGAAAGATCCCCTTTGTGGGGCACCTAGGTGGCTCAGTCAGTTGAGCGTCTGACCTCGGCTCAGGTCATGATCTCATGGTTTACGAGTTCAAGTCTCACATTGGGCTCTCTCTGCTGTCAGCACAAAGCCTGCTTCAGGTCCTCTGTCTCTCTCTCTCTCTCTGCCCCTCCCCTACTTGCCCTCTCTCTCACAAAATAAATAAACCTTAAAGGAAAAAAATGATCCCTTTGTGGGAGAAGGGGATAGGGGATAAGGAACAGGTCTACAACCCTCTGTTTCCCGCTCTGGTTATCGTATAAAAGAAGGGACATCGAACCCCGCCCCTTCTAATTTTGAGGTCTATAGTAAGTACCCTTGCAGCCAACACAACAATGCATCGTCCTCCAGGTTTTCTCTTTGCAAATATCACTGTCCAGAGTTACTTCTCGAAGTGCATATTTTGTTGATCTGGAAGGTGTTCATCACCAGGCAAACAACTCAGAAGAAATCTTTACTGATAGACATGGCTTGTCTCAGTCTCATCCACTTGCCCTTGTAGTTCATTTGGTGCTAAAATTGCTATGAGGAGCTCCAGGTGCTGAATTCTGTGGACACCGTTCCTGATTTTGTTGAAATCGGGGGCCTTCGTGCCCAGGACAAATGTCAGTGGTCCCTAAGCCACGGACCCCCGCCCCCCGCCCGCCGGTTCCACAGAAGGCACAGAAATCTAAGCCACACGCTCCACAACTTATAAGAAAAATGATGCATATTTGAGAGGTGGGCATAGAACCCTGGAAGGTTTTATTTCTTAAAAAAACCCAAAAAACCCTCATATTCTTAGAGGAGACACTGAAGTGCTTTTTTTTTTTTTTTTAAATTATAGGAGGTTTTTATTTTTCTCTTTAAACCTTTTATTTTCTGAATTTTATACCTTATTCGTGTAGATAAATTCCAGTATCGTTAACACGTGGTGTTACATTAGTCTCAGGTGCGAATATAGATTCAACACTTCTATACATTACTCAGTGCTCATCACCATTAATGACACGTGGACCATTTTAGGGACAGTGTGACCACCTTTCAAACAGCTCAACAAATGTTAACAAATGCAAACCATTAGAAGTTGGTGAACCTGGGTATGAGTGAGGGCATGTTCGTGGCACTACTCTTCCACTTTGCTTTATGTTCGAAAATTTTCAGAATAAAAAACGGGTGGGGGGAATAGACAAGACGAAACAGTGTGCAGAAGTCACGAGGTACGGAAGTCCTACTTTGGACTTAGGGGTCTTGGACAAGGATGCACATCAGGGTCCCCAGGAGCTGGCGGGTGGGGGTGAGCGGCCTGTAGACACCTTTCCCCAGGGAGTCAGTGCGGAGGGCGCTGCGGGCAGAGGGAGACGCTGAGTCTGGAGACAGGACGCAGACAGGCATGGGGTCCTGTTGGGACCTTTGTTACTGTTTCCTTAGGTAGAAGAGGACAAGCCAGCCCCTTCCTCACCAGAATCAAAGCCAAACCTGCTGGGCCCAGTGTTTGCAGACACAGTGTCTGTCCAAGCAGCTTCCTAATGACCACTCCAGTCCTGATCCCTGTGATTCTGGATGCTGTGCGTGGACCTCACGTCTTCTGAGCCCTCTGTCCCAAGTGGGGGTTCCTCCTCTGGAACACAGCGTTTCCTCCCCTGCTTCATTTGCAAAGCTGCTGGGGCCACAGTGAACTATTATTTAACAGACAGCTGACACCTGACGAACTCACCTCTCTGTAGAGATCTCTGCGTATTTCCCAGTCCCCGTGCCTCCTGTTCTGGGAGGTTCGGTTAATCTATTCGGGTTGATTCAAGGTTGTTTTGGGAAATGAGCCCAGATCTAGGACAGGACAGTCTTGCTGTGTTCACGG
Organism: Puma concolor; assembly: GCF_028749965.1. Classification (NCBI taxonomy): domain Eukaryota; kingdom Metazoa; phylum Chordata; class Mammalia; order Carnivora; family Felidae; genus Puma; species Puma concolor. The sequence continues at coordinate 85,350,417 of NC_141677.1, read as the reverse complement.
GCAGGCCTGGCTTATTGCTAAACTCCTCTGTGAGACCTGCCTAACTCAACTTTCTGTGGTTTTCTCTCACCTCTGGTAAGAGGGATGATGGTGGATAGAAGCAGGCAGAGTGTACAGATTAAGGATGCGTCATCCTAAGCTGTTTGCAAATAGGAGGCGCGTTATTCATGGTGGTGGTGGTGCTACGAATATGCTCAGTCTTGCCGGGACTGCGTATTTACTGTGCACGTTTAGAGAGTCTTTTACAGAGCTCATTTGAAGGGAGGGAAAAGATGAGTCACGGGAAGAAACCCTGGCCCTAAGAGACAGACCCTCTGAAATATCATCCTCTATCTGCGTCCGGCCTGCTGCTTCTGCCGTGTGCCCGATAATAATTAAAATGTGTTCCTTCTGAGAAAAACTCCCTGCTCTTCTGAAATCTCTAGTTTTGGAGGCACCACCTGATCTCATATGCTAACTGTTCTGGATGATGCAGAAATGCCGCTTGGAACGCCACGTTGGGGGAGACTTCTGCTGTAGGACTCCTAACGGGGCCAGCTGGCTGAGGCTGGGGCACCCGGGCAGGACTGATGTCCCCATGGATAAGCATCTCCCAAGGCAATGTTCTTTCTCCTCCATCCCGAGACCCCAAGCTTCTAGTGGGTCTCCACGACCCACGCAGCCGACCGAGCTGCCCTCAGCTGGGCGACACAGCAGGCCTGCCACCGTGGACATGTGGCCCAGCGCTGACAGTCTCCTTGCCTGCAGCCTCTGACTTTGCCTTGCTGGGAAGAGTGGTGCCTCCGGCACACCTTCCGGTCCCTGGTGTTCCTGCCTTGTGCCTCTGTATGACCCCCGCCGGCGGGCCCTGGTGGAAGGTTGGGTGCACCGGGACTGCACAGGAAAGGGGCCCCTAGAGGGCTTGAGTAGGAGGAACAGGAGCCCGTCCCACATCACCCCCTGGCCAGACACCTCCAGTCACAGTTTAAGGAAAATAAAAGAAGGTCTCCAAGAACGTGGCACCGCTGCGCCCATTTTAAAGGCGCTCACATCTCACCCAGAACCCTGGCAGGAGCAGAAGCCCAGAATTCATGCTTTGCCTCTGATCACGGGGATCCATGGAGGTGTGCAGGCTTTACATTTTGCCTTTTCTCATTGCCAGCTCTCCTGCATGGGATGGGATCTTGTAGTTGTGTGTTTTGCTCGCTTGTTTATTGTTAATTCCTCACAGGGGAAGTTGCTCTTCTGGGCAGTCCGTCCGAGGGCAATCCAGGTGGCAGGTGGCAGGGTGACTGCCTGGGGCGTTGCACAGCACCTGCTGGCCTGACGGGACCCAAAGTGGGCGGGTGGGGGGTGGTTTGTAGTGGGCGTTAGTGAATGAACGATCCCACAGCGCAGCAGACACAGACGTTAACGGCTTCTCGTGACTCCCTGTGCTTATGTGCATGTATCTCTTCTCACTGTAGATCTTCTCTTTGGCTGGATGGCTACTTTGACTGCCAGATTCAAAAAGAAAAAGCCCATAAAATTCACAAATGCGCAGTCACATGTGTGGTTTTTGTTCGGCTACATCTAGAGAGTGACTTAAATGTGGGCACTGGGGCCTGTCTCTGTTTTTGATGGTTTAAGACTCAGACATGCCCAGATTTCCAGTGCACAGAATGGTCCCAATTCAATGTATAGAACAAAGATTCTGGAATTTCAGCTAATGAAAATGGTGCATCCCCATGTACATTTTGTTTTTGTTTATCTATTTATCTATTTATTTATTTATATTTATTTATTTTTTTAAATGAAATTTATTGTCAGATTGGTTTCCATACAACACCCAGGGCTCATCCCAACAGGTGTCCTCCTCAATGGCCATCACCCACTTTCCCCTCCCTCCCACCCCCCCATCAACCCTCAGTTTATTCTCAGTTTTTAAGAGTCTCTTATGGTTTGCCTCCTTCCCTCTCTGTAACTTTTTCCTCCCTTCCCCTCCCCCCCCAACATGGTCTTCTGTTAAGTTTCTCAGGATCCACATAAGAGTGAAAACATATGGTATCTGTCTTTCTCTGTCTGACTTATTTCACTTAACATAATACCCTCCAGTTCCATCCACATTGCTACAAAAGGCCATATTTCATTCTTTCTCATTGCCAAGTAGTATTCCCTTGTGTATATAAACCACAATTTCTTTATTCATTCATCAGTTGATGGGCATTTAGGCTCTTCCCATAATTTGGCTATTGTTGAAAGTGCTGCTGTAAACATTGGGGTACAAGTGCCCCTATGCATCAACACTCCTGTATCCCATGGGTAAATTCCTAGCAGTGTTATTGCTGTCATAGGGTAGATCTATTTTTAATTTTTTGAGGAACCTCCACACTGTTTTCCAGAGCGGCTGCACCAGTTTGCATTCCTACGAACAGTGCAGGAGGGTTCCCATTTCTCCACATCCTCTCCAGCATCTATAGTCTCCTGATTTGTTCCTTTTAGCCACTCTGACCAGCATGAGGTGATATCTCATTGTAGTTTTGATTTGTGTTTCCCTGATGAGGAGTGGTGTTGAGCATCTTTTCATGTGCCTGTTGGCCATCTGGATGTCTTCCTTAGAGAAGTGTCTATTCATGTTTTCTGCCCATTTCTTCACTGGACTATTTGCTTTTCGGTGTGGAGTTTGGTGAGCTCTTTATAGATTTTGGATACTAGCCCTTTGTCCGATATGTCATTTGCAAATACCTTTTCTAATTCCATTGGTTGCCTTTTAGTTTTGTTGATTGTTTCCTTTGCAGTGCAGAAGTTTTTTATCTTCATGAGGTCCCAATAGTTCATTTTGGCTTTTAATTCCCTTGCCTTTGGGGATGTGTTGAGTAAGAAGTTGCTGTGGCTGAGGTCAGAGAGGTTTTTACCTGCTTTCTCCTCTAGGGTTTTGATGGTTTCCCATCTCACATTCAGGTCCTTTATCCATTTTGAGTTTATTTTTATGAGTGGTGTAAGAAAGTGGTCTAGTTTCATTCTTCTGCATGTTGCTGTTCAGTTCTCCCAGCATCATTTGTTAAAGAGACTGTCTTTTTTTCCATTGGATATTCTTTACTGCTTTGTCAAAGATTAGTTGGACATACTTTTGTGGGTCCAATTCTGGAGTCTCTATTCTATTCCATTGGTCTATGTGTCTGTTTTTGTGCCAATACCATGCTGTCTTGATGATTATAGCTTTGTAGTAGAGGCTAAAGTCTGGGATTGTGATGCCTCCCGCTTTGGTCATCTTCTTCAATATTACTTTAGCTATTCGGGGTCTTTTGTGGTTCCATACAAATTTAAGGATTGCTTATTCTAGCTTTGAGAAGAATTCTGGTGCAATTTTGATTGGGATTGCATTGAATGTGTAGATAGCTTTGGGTAGTATTGACATTTTAACAACATTTATTCTTCCAACCCATGAGCACGGGATGTTTTTCCATTTCTTTATATCTTCTTCAATTTCCTTCATAAGGCATCAAAATTGGCAAAGATGAAGTCAAGCTTTCACTTTTTGCAGATGATATGTTATTATACATGGAAAACTCGACAGACTCCACTAAAGGTCTGCTAAAAATGATACATGAATTCAGCAAAGTCACAGGATACAAAATCAATGTAAAGAAATCAGTTGCATTCTTATACACTAATAATGAAGCAACAGAAAGACAAATAAAGAAACTGATCCCATTCACAATTGCACTAAGAATCATAAAATACTGAGGAATAAACCTAACCAAGGATGTAAAAGATCTGTATGCTGAAAACTATGGAAACCCAATGCACATTTCAAAGCGTTGTGTCTTCCTTTCCACAAGCACACTTACTCTGCAGGCTGTCGGCGGTATTATTAACAGAGGGACCTGGTCTTAATAGTAACTAACAACTTAACAGTGGCAGCTGGGCCTTTTGTTAGGTCAGCTTTGGACACTTTCCGTTTTCATCCCTGCAAATTCCAAACTAGACAGTGCTGCAGTGAGGTTGTTGCAATGGGCCATGCATTGCTTCTGCCTAGGGTTCAGTTGTAGAAAGCCCAGTAATCTCTGGGCTTGCAGATCTCTGTGACCTGCACGCGGTCTGGTCACCGGGTGCCAGTTCGGTTCGACAGTTGTGGAAAGGTGCCTTTTCTCCCCAAGGACTTCCAGGGGCCCTACATGCTGGGCTGGTGTGCCCCAGTCATTTACAAATAGATCAAATCTTCCAGTTTGGGAAAAGAGTGCCAAACCCGATGTGTGGTTGCCTTTGGATCGGAATGTAATTTAACACACCCTGTTTCTATATCTACATGTGGTTTTAAAACATGCTCCCTAAAGCATGTCATTAGTTTCTCTTGTGCAATACAGTGCAAGAAAGCATCAATTGTTTGGAAAGAGTCAAACTTCTGTTGAATGAGCTGTTTATCCTACAGTTTGGTCTTACTGAGAATTTTAACATTTCTTTTCTTCATATGGAACATGCATTCTAGTTCTAAAGTGACAGACTAGAGCCATTCAAAATACCGAATATATCCCTCAGTGAGGTCGTTTCAATGAGCAGACGATGGCCTTTAATGGCGTGTCAGAAAAGTTTTTATTTCATCTTTCACTTTGAACCCTCCACGAGGACCTCACTGTTCCACTGCTCTGTGTTAGATCATATTCACAATCTTACTATTTTCTTTAACCTTGAGTCAAGGCCAGAGATCTGTGAGTCCCCGGGAGCAAAGCAACTTGTGTGAAGCAGGCGTCTGATGTGACCTCTCACTTGCCCCACCAAGGTGGACTTCTATACTTCCTCACTAATCTGTATTGTCTGCATCGTCACTCACAAGATAATGATGAAACACACGTGGACGTTCTTCTCAAGATGTCCCTGCTGACTCTGAGCTGCCTGTGGGGCTGGGGGTCTGCACGCAGCCTGGGGCCCGCGTGCCTCCCTCCCAGCACTGCCAGAGAGGTGCAGTGGGACGCTGCAGGGCACGGGGGTGGTAAGTGCACCGATGCCGCGCGCATGACATCCGTGAGTGCGACTGTGAAGGAATTTCCCACACAGCCCACTCTTCTCGTTCTCCAACCATGATATCTGTCGTTAAGCAGTGGCCAGATTTACAGGATTCTTACTACGAGGGTGACTTGACCTCTTTCTGCCGGAAGCTGTGATCCCGAATGCTGCTTTTGTGGTTTTGGTGTCTTCCTCCTTCGAAGCCTCAGTGCCACTAACTGAGAATCCTCATGAGACACTGGATGTAGCGACGTGCGATCGGCAGGTCGGTAAAGGTCAGTTTTCAGACAATCCTCCTCCTCCTCCTGATAGCGCTCGACTGCTTTTGGAATCTTGATACAAATCATCGTCTGGACTTGCACGGGGGTCCTGTCCTCTATTAACATCTTCATGTTGGAGGATTCAGGCTTTTATTTCTTATTAAAAATTAAAAAAAAAAAAGACTAGTTAATAAAAATACTATTTTTTTAAAACAAAGTAAATTCAGTTGTATTTTATGTTTATTAAATATTAAACATAGTGATTCATTATGAAAAGTTTTTTTTTTTTTAATGTTTATTTATTTTTGAGACAGAGAGAGAGACAGAGTGCAAGTGGGGGAGGGGCAGAGAGAGAGGGAGACACAGAATCTGAAGCAGGCTCCAGGCTCTGAGCTGTCAGCACAGAGCCCGATGCGGGGCTCGAACCCACGAACTGCGAGATCATGACCTGAGCCGAAGTCGGACGCTCAACCGACTGAGCCACCCAGGCGCCCCTGAAAAGTTTTTAAAACAATTTAACTTTTGGGCCCTGGATCCATTTTGAGTCTTAGGGAGACACACAGCACGGTTGTCGGGACAAACTTGTATGTGGTACACGTAAGTGACATTGTGAAAACATCCTAGGCCAGATGTGGTGCCGTTCCCTGGGTGTTAGCAGAGAGCCGACCAGTGAGGTTTCTCGCGTCCTTGCACTTTAAGAAAACACCAGTTGGTAAGAATTTGACGAGATTTCCGTGATGATCATAATCAATATGACATTTCAAATTTGTAAAGTGGGTGTGCATTAAATAGGTCAGTCACTTCTTCCTCTTAAAGCACGGACCGTCAGCATATCACCTGATAGCACGAACACAGACTTCACATTTGTTAGCGCTCATCAATCCTCCTGGCACCTCCTCGAAAGCCAGTATCATCACCATTTATAGATAAGGACCATCGGTCCTGCTGGTGATCACAGGGCAGGGAAGGGCTGAGCGTTGCCTGCCTGGACATGTTGCCTGCTCCCAGAATCCTTAGCAGATGTAGAGGTCTGGAGAGGAAGACACAGGAAGGAGTCCAGGTCTTAGGAGAAAAGTCGCGATGTGTCCCTGGGCTTGCCCTTCTCCTCTGTAGCCTGGAGGGGGATAGGAAAAGTGGGCTGGATCAGCACTGCTCAAATGCAGCCAGGAATAGGCCCCAGGTGTGTGTTGACCTTGGCTGTCCATCCCGCCCAGACAGCGGAAACCCTCTGAAAATGTGTCTTTCTTCCAAAAGTTCATGCGATTTTGTTTTCCAGTGTGCGAGTTATCCTCGTGGTTTCAAGGTTAAGACATTTTACATGATAGCCGATTAAAATGAGTGCTTTTAGAAAGTGCATTGTGGTCATGCCAGTTATTTCTGGGGTACAGACCTAGTAGCCTCAAACCCGTAATTCTGTAATTCTGCCTCAGAGTTTAAGAAGGTAAAAAAAAAAAATCAGCAACAAAAACCAATTAACTTCATCTTTAATATCATGGGAGTGGAATGGGCTGCTGGCCGACTTTTCCTGGATGGTCTGGGACTTTCGGGTGTTAGCATAAATGTCTCAAGTCCCAGAAAACCAGGGAGGCTGCTCAGCCCAGCCGACAGGTGTCAGGAGAGCCCCTCCCCACATACGGGGTAGAATTAATTGTGCTGTGTGACTGTTACCCCTTACGCTTGGCTCAGAGCTCAGGTAGGGGTCTTGTCTTCATCTCCCACTGGGGACGCGCTGGGAGGCTAGTCTGGAAGGCAGGTAGTCGGGGGAGACACACGAATGCATGCTGATGAATAGGTTTGGGTCCAATACAAGGAATAAATTGCTCATTTTTGAGTTGAATAAATATAGTTCATTCCAGGCCAAGCTGCTTCTGCCATGCTGTCGGGCCTATTAAAATTTGGATTATCGTTGGTGTACGGCAGCTTTCACTTTTCCGGTTAACTTTTTCTAATATTTTAATGTTTAGCATTCATAAATCTACAGCTCTTGCCTACTCATGATGGCTCCTGTCTTTCTCTTTTGTGCATTCCCTGCCTGCCCTATTTAGATTATTTTAGCAACTCTTCACACTTCTGCCCCCTCTGTGCGTCCTTGCGTGGATGAAGGAGAAACCAGGACGTCAGAAGTCACCAGATGTTGTGCCATCAGTGTGACTGCTTCCTTGGGCAGAAGCGTGGGGACTCCTTAACCCCCACGGTCCCCACCCCAGCTTTCTTCTACCCTAATCTCATTTCCTTCCAGAGGATGAAACCTACTTGTAGTCCATAAACGTGGAAGGGTTTAAACTTCTGTTCATGTTGCTGGTCTTTTTCCAGAGTCTCCCCTATTTCTTTTCTCAGGTGCAGGCATGAAACCATGCCGCCGGGCCGTCCATTTCTTTGAATCCTACGTCGCTTCACCGGGGAAAACTTGAGGTGGGAAGCCATTTGGTGATCTTTTCGGTAAATGCGGCAAAAAGGAAGGAAAAAAAGAACAATGCCTAATACATCCAACTTCTGAGTCCAAGCAGACAGTTTAACCCTTGGGTCATCGTGTTTGTATTTCACTTATTGGATTGTTAATAGATTTTCTTCATTTGTGCGAGACGTTGCAAATGATGTGCGGAGGCCGGCCGGACCCTCCAGCGCTGAGACCCGAGGTCCACCTGTAAGGAAGTGGTGTTAAAAGCTGCTGGAGTTGCTGCCTCCTGACAACACGCAGCTGCAGACTAGCAATCGTAATCCTCGGGTGGCAGTTTTAATTATCGGCCCCGGCGATACCATCAGCAAGTGTGTAATTACGTGTCAGTTTCCTGGCTGTTGGGTATGAAGCGTGGAACCAGTGAGATGATGATTGTGAGGACGGTAGACTCATATTTAAACAATTCAAAATGTGTAACTGGCAGTGTCATTAAACAGAGAGAGTCTGACCCCAGCTGTCACTTACTTTTCCTTATGCAGATTTGTTCCTGCTGTCTGTCAAAAGAACTCCGTGGCTGAAATGGGACAGAGGAGGTGACATAATTCTCAGAGCAAAGAGGGCTGCTCTCCTCAACTCCGCAGAGGTGTCCTTAAGCCTAAACACCCACGACCGCTGGAACCGTACATAAACCTCGACCGCTGCAGGAAATTGTATACACTTTTGCTGAAGGATACACAAAAGCAAAATATTAAACAGACATCCTGGCTTTAAAAAAATGTTAATATGGGGCGCCTGGGTGGCGCAGTCGGTTGAGCGTCCGACTTCAGCCAGGTCACGATCTCGCGGTCCGTGAGTTCGAGCCCCGCGTCGGGCTCTGGGCTGATGGCTCGGAGCCTGGAGCCTGTTTCCCATTCTGTGTCTCCCTCTCTCTCTGCCCCTCCCCCGTTCATGCTCTGTCTCTCTCTGTCCCAAAAATAAATAAACGTTGAAAAAAAAAATTAAAAAAAAAAAATAAAAAAATGTTAATAAAACCTGCCCCATTACCATGCACTTAAAGTGTAAGTGCCAGGGTAATTAGAAGGGCTCATTTTTGAAAAAGAAAACGAGGTGATCCTTTTAGCTTTTGACTCGGATTTTGAGTCCAAGGGGTGCCTGGGTGGCTCAGTCAGTTAAGCGTTGATTTCAGCTCAGGTCATGATCTCACCGTTCGTGGGTACAAGCCCTGCGTTGGGCTCTGTGCAGACAGTGCAGAACCTGCTTGGGATTCTCTTTCCCTCTCTCTCTTTCCCTCCCCTACTCTCTCTCTCTCTCTCAAAATAAATAAATAAACTTAAAAAAAATAAAATTTTGAGTCCAAGATGGACAAAAAAAAAAAAAAAGTGGAGCTCATTTTGGAAAGTACTCGATACCAACAACGAGAAATGTGACTGCATACCATTATTACCTGGATTTAAACTTCAGTCTGGCTTGGGTTGTAAGTTGTTATAGCCTCAGATGTTTTGGACCCAACTGAGAAAACCGAAGCACGAATGCTGAATGAACGAGGGTGAAAATAGACACCAGTGGCTCTTTAAGAAAGCTAAGTTAGGAAGGGAGGGATTTTCACATTTCTGCAGATATAACGACACGGCTGGGCAGCCCACTGACCACACACCCACGGGGCATGGGAGGAACGCACATTTGCTTTCAAACGTCTGCATTTACCTGAAAAGGAGCCAGGTAACCAAGGGTTAAGTCTGCATGCATGCAAAAAGAAATGAAAGGCGCGTTTATAAAATGAACTGTGGAGGTTAAGTGTGGGGGTTAAACTAACACAATGAACTGTAAACACAAAGAAAAATGTTTCTTTAATTTTTAAAATGTTTTCATTTCTCATAATAAACTGAACTTGCAATTGCATACAAACAACATTATTTCATACCCCGAAGACACTGCAATTTAAAGCTTTTGGAACTCAAATGGATTCTAGAAGCAATGCTGTGACTATAGAGGGGCTTTGGCAATTGTGATCTTCTGAAGGGCATCAAATCGCACCTCTCGCAGCACATTTGAAAGTAAATACGCGCTTATGCACGCACGCAGGTAGGAGGCATTTAAAACAGGGTCAACTTTGCATGTATTTCTAGTTTCAAAGGCAAAGTTACTGATTTCCTCACAGGCTAATGGAAGCCATATTAATTGCCATGGTACATTCAGATTGAAAGTAATAAATAGACACATATTAAATCCTCTAAGGATTAATTTGTATTTTATCAGCTGTGAAAAGGGCAATTTTTTACATATCTAGACTTAAGAGGTAGCCTTATTAGCCGTTCATTGGAAAACAAATTCTGCATATATTTTGTAGCAAGGTTTAAAGAGAATCATTTTTTTTTCCTCCCTCAAAAGTAGTACAGTGCAGCTAGGGAAGCAATTAGTGTTTATATCCTAGACAAACATGGTTTTGGAATTTTCCGGCTTATAAATATTTGTACGACTGGTTAAAGCAAAGGTATGATAGAAATGGCACGCCGTTGTATAATTTGATCGTATCGGACACACAGGGGCTTCAGGGGTTTCAAACTACTGTGTGTGCTTGTTGTGTAAAATGCCCACCTATGGCGACCATCCGTGTTTATCTTCCGGTAGAGGACGTCACTGGATGCCCCACCAGGCTAGTTGGGTTGGCAGTGGAGCCGGATGTAGGAGGCACTGTGTTCTCTTTGGACACCCAGCGATGCTGGTGGGGTGGCATCGGTGAGTTTCACCTGTGCCCTCCTCAGGTGTGGCCGATGGCTCCCTGGCTCTCTGTATCTTACGGAAGTGGGACCTTGCGGGAAGAGCCCTCTCTCCTCTGTCTAAGCGAGGGGAAAATGTGTTTCAATAAATCTGTATTTATGATTATGCTTTCCTTTGGAAAAGGGACTTGTTTCAATGGTGCTTATCATATTTCCACCCAAGATATGTTAAGTGGTCCAGTTAAATCAAGGAACCTGGAGGGAGAAAAAATTGTCCTCTGCAATATGCTTCCTCGAATGGGTTGTCTTGTGTGATTTGAAAGGTCCCTGGAGAGAACACTCCCACAACTTCTTCTGGAAGTCTGTTCTGCAATCTAATAGATCTTATTGTCAAATGCTTTGTTAAACTTTTACTGGAATATGTGGATTGCACTCGGCACTGGTGAATCTTGAAATTCTATCAGGGAGGCACAATCAAATTGGTCTCCCATGACTTGTTCTTTGGTTGACAAGGAATGGGCTCCCCTCTGCTCCTGGCATTTTCCAGGGAGGGGAGCGACGGGGCTGCCATGCCTTCCTATCCCATAAGTCTCCATTTCAGTACCATTGCCCGTCTCGTCAAGGAGAAGAGGCTGTCTTAGGGAGCCTGGCCAGCGATTTCGTTTTCAATATTGAAAAGTCGTGCCACGTGAATTTCAACTCACAGAAATGGTATGCGCTCACCATCTTGCGTAGAAATCCCTGATGGGGGAAGCTGTGTGCATTCTCTGGAGATGAGCTTTTGTGCTGGGGTTCATGTGGTCCGGCCCACTTTTTCGCTTGCAGGTGATTTTGTGCGGCCGAGCTCTTTTAAATGACTTTCCCTCTGCCTCTTAGTTTGCTTCTGAACCAAAAAGTTTTTATGTGCAAATGAATAGCTCCTCTGTATGGCCCTCCCAGGGATCTTGCCGCTTCCCCCAAACTCCCTCACTCTGGAAGCTCTCATGGCCTTTTGACTAATGGGGTGACCTTAAGAGAAGTCCTTTCCTGAATGTTCGGTGTGACTGGCCACTGTGGTGACAAGTGTGAATTGCATACAGAGCACATGGTCTCAAACAGTTGCTTCTGATGTCACTGCTTTGCCAGTAAGCCTGTCCTGTTTAGGCTCAGGACCCAGATAATTTATATTACCATATATTCATGGGATTCAAGCTAAGTGTTAACTGCCCATTATCACCTGTCACCACACAGTTAATAGTTACCAAATACTGATGATTTTAGCTATAGGTACTTTACCGTCCTCTGTAAAGAGAACATGGGTTTAGAATTAATGAATTTAAACACCGTGTCTTTGAGGCAAATCCCATATTTGACCCATTTGACCCACTGGTTCCCTAGAAGATTTATTTGTTAAATGAAAGAATGGAAAGAAAAGCAAAGAAAAAAGAAAGAAAAAAAAACTCACCGATTGTTCTATAAACTCTAGAGTTCCTAAAATATCCATCGTCTTCTAGATGGTTCTCAAAGTGTGGCCAGCAATGGCAGCGCTACCTGGGGCTTGTTCTCAAAGAACAATCTCAGGGTTCCCCCAGACCAAGAGTTGGTGAAGCATTATTCCAGTGCCTCCCCGGGTGACCTCCTTCAGCCCCACCCGGCCTCGGCCTCACTGGCCAGTGGGCCTCGGCCTCACTGGCCAGTGGGAGCTCCTGGCTCCCTCAAGTCTAGAGAGCAATTCATGCTGTAAATGGTTTTATCCTGGGGCTTCTCAAAGGTCTCCTTTGGGCTGGGGGATTGGGGCAAAGCCAGACTGTGAGGATTGGGAGTAAAATCTTCCAGCCTTAGGCTTCACTCGGAATCTCTTGCCTCCTCTTGGCATGTGAACTATGCTGTTCCCTCAGGAAGGCGGGAGTGGTGTGGGTGTGTGTGTGTCATAGCTGGAAGCCTCTCTGAGAAGGAATTCCTTTCCACTGCCTGGAAGGCGCCAACGGTCAGGACCTTGTCTCTCCTCTTTCATTTGCACTCCCTGGCCTCCCCTGTCTCCACCTGGGCCGGGTGGAGAACGCCTTCTGGCATTCTCAGGAACATGGCTCTCCCTGCACGTGACATCCCCAGCAGGAGGAGGAACCAGAAGGGTGTCCAGGGGCAAGGTGACTCCAGCCCAGGCCGTCCCTGGAAGCCCTGTCAGGACAGGTGACTCTTGAGGTCTCCTTAGTAGTTGTAGGACCCTACGTGGGGTCCCAACTGAGAAGGTGGCTTCATGGTGGTGCATTTCATCTCATACGTTAGTATTCTGTGGGAATAATAGCTAACCTTGTTGGAGTAGGTCGTGATGAAATTTCCGGGCTGAATGTCCTCACTGGGGTCTGTCGACTTACTCCATGAACTTGCTAAGAATTGCTAAGACAAGTACATGTGAAGAATATTACCAGTGATGTCACGAGAGTGTCACTGTCGACATCTAAAACAATATTTCCCCTGTGTGAGCCATTCAAAGCTCCCTGAAAACCAGCCACCAGCCAGGAGGGTGACACTTGTGTCCCAGGGGCCCCTGCCACCTGCAGGCCTCCAGAGCTCAGGAAATGGATGTTTTGAACCCTTGAAATACATGATCAACTTTTCATCTAAAGCATGTCATTGTAAGGGACAGACAATCGTGCATAGGATACAAGGTGTTTTGAGTTGCATATTCTTTTCTTTTTTTAAATTTATCTATCAAATAAGATAGTTACTACCCAGTCTATTTAATTGATGGGATGGAGCTGGGTTCATTTTGTGATGATTTGCACATCATCCTTCTTTATTACCCTTCGGGTTTTGCTCAGCATACCATGCGCTTCCTCAGAGGACAGAGACAGATAACTACCGCTTGCAAGGACAAGGTGTGAGTTGAATACATCTTAAACACTATGTTCCGTGACTGCAGTCCACATTTTTAAATATGAGCAATTACACACCAAAGTGACAAGAGAAACACGCTTTCTAAAGACACAGTTAGTGCGTTTCTATGGCAAGTGCAATATTTAGAGAGACATATTCTCTCCCCAAACTTTACCAGTTTGGAAAGAAATAAAATAATTGTTGCCCTGGAAATCACGTCCCGAGTATATATCATCACCTAAGTATTGCTGGAAGTTTTCCTCCAACTTGAGTGAGTCTTAGCTTTGTTAGTAGTTTATAATTTATGACAGTTTTGTGATTTAATATTTTTTTCCCTGTTTACAAGGAAAATTCATCCTTTTCACAGAAAACTCTCGAAGTCCAGCAAACTATCATGAAGACGCAAATGCCCTCAATTCTACCTGTCGGAGGTTCTCCAGTGAAAGGCTGTATTTTTGGCTAATAGGATAAGCTTTTAAAGTTTCAAAAACAGTGTCTTAAACTAGTACAGTCTTTATTCTCTCATCTTAAGGTATTTGTAACTTTATTTTAAAAGCTTTCCATATAATCAATGAAGTGCCCAGGATTTGCTGGGAATCCCTTTATTCATACATCTTTAAAATCACTGAAAGGCCTGAATTTAAGCTCTGTCTGAGTGCTGACATCATTTCTTATTTCATCAGGAAATCTGTCTGCGTGGAGCTTGCATTTGGGGCTGATTTATCAGGGCCAGATGAAGTAGGGCGTAGGAACTCAGGCCTGCCCCGTGGAGAAAAGGCACAATGGTGTGGTTGGGCAGGACTGAGGTTCACAGCCCTGGGGGACCTGTGTCACGGGCAGCGTGAGGTGCACATGGACCTCCCTGCCAGACCGGTCACGACCACGGTCAACTGACAGGTGGCTGCGTCTGCCTGTTGACCCCACACTTACACCTTCTCAGGTAAGGGTTTGCCACATAATTGTATGCATTTTGGTTCCTACTAAGTTTGGAAGGAATTGTAGCTGGTTCCCAGGCAAAAACATTGGTTTGTTTCTCAAGGAAACTTGCAGAAGCAACTTGGATGAAACAGACTCCTTTAAATCTATTCGAATCTTGGGGCGCCTGGGTGGCTCAGTCGGTTGAGTGGCTGACTTTGTCTCAGGTCATGATCTCTCGATTTGTGAGTTCCAGCCCTACATGGTGCTCTGTGCTGACAGCTCGGAGCCTGGAGCCTGCTTCGGATTCTGTGTCTCCCTCTCTCTCTCTCTCTCTCTCTCCGTGCCTCCCCCACTAGTACTCTCTCTCTCTCTCTCTCTCTCTGTCTCTCAAAAATAAGTAAACGTTAAAAAACAAATTTAAAACTTTTAATCTATTTAATCAGCCAATGAAAGCCTATCTCATCAGTTTTGGGGATTCTGCTAAATCTCAGAACTCATCACCTGACACAAAGAATCAAGTTCAGAGGAAGGCTGTGCTGAGGCTGGGCACACGGGGCTGTCACACGTTTAGAAGAAGAGTCAGGGCAGCCTCGGCCCCCCCAGGAGGCTTGTTCTGTGTCGCAGCTGTGAGAACTGTCGTGGGCCTGGTGTGGGCTGCACATCACTGCCTCCTAAATACACGTGTGTTCAAAAACTCTTGGGCGAGTCCCCATGTTCCCTCTGGCCTTCCGAGGTGCACACTTGGGCTCAGGAAGGTGCACAGAAGGAGGACCAGCGTCAGTGCTCGGGGTCTGGAGCACCAGCCTCATACCGTTTCTCTTCTTAGGGGCAGGAGTGCACATTCCCTGTGGTGGGTCTTCAGCAGGGAGTGTTAGGTCAGGGATGCCAACCCCCCTGCCCCAAGCAAGCAGAGCAGGGAAGGACGGTGGCCACCGCAGGGCCATCCACGCTTCAGAGAGGCCACAGTGTGGCTCAAATCTGTGCACCAGCCTCCTGCGCGTGGGCAAGCGTGGGAGGGAGGAGGCGTGAAGGCATGCTCCCATGTTGAAGGGTGTTGATTGTGGCCCCGACTTGGTACCGCGTTTAGACCAGAGTGTCAGGACATGCAGGAGGGGACAGACTTGAGGCAGCAGGTGCGGGTGCGACTCGGTAGCTGGAGAGCGGGGCCCCAAGGCAGGCGGAAGCAAGCGGGTTTATGTGACTCGAAGGAAAGAAAGCTGAGAGGCAAACACAGGAAGAAGCTCAGGAGCAAACAGGAGGGGTGTGTGCGTGCACTTGTGTGTGCATGTGCATACGTGCATGCATGTACACGTGCGTGTGTTTATGTGTGTGTGTGCACTTGCGTGTGAGTATATGTGAAAGGAGATTTTTCACAGAAATTGGAACAATTTCTTAAGGAAAGTTAGGTGTTGCTCTCATAATTTCTTCGCCATCCTTCAAGAAAGATATATATTGCTTTTAAAAGAAGTGTGTAGCCAAAAGATGTCTATTAAAGATTACTTGTGCATTTGTTTCCTCTCGTATTTCACTCTCCTCCTTTCAGATAGGACTCAGGAGCCCGCGCTCGGAGGCCACCCCACCATCGGGTAACAACCTGCGTCACATGCTCGTAAACCTCCATCAAGCCTTCTGGTCCACTTCTCTGTGCTTCTCAGGTTTAATTTGCTCTAAAGGAAGAATCAGGTCTCCCAGGCAGATACGGACCTCACGTGTGCCTCTGACATCGTCCGTTAGGAATCCCGTTGGGTAAACGTGACTCAGTCACTTTTAGTGACTGTACGACTGTACAAAGTTTCCTGTACGACTGTTCCATGGGCCCCAGTGTCGTCCCAGCACTGCGGTCTGTAAGGTGTTACTCCCTGTGGCTTCAGGGCTTTGAGTTAGATGGTGAATCAAATGCTGGGCTGGGGGCCATCCATCCCCCCGTCTATGTTTGACTTGCGGACACGGAGTCGCTAGCAGCCCTGGGCTGACTCTCCATCTGTTAGGGGCAAGGTTTAAGATTAAACTAACCGACCTGTCTTCCTGTTCATACTCCTGAGCCCTGACTCACTTCAGTTCTCTCCCCCTGCACCGTCTGTGTCTGCAGGGTCCCTTGGCACAGCCTGCAGACGGGGAAACTGCATCACACGGCCTCTGTGCTCACGGCACTGCTTGGAGCATCACTTCAGGACTCTGCTCTAGAACCCGGGACAAGTTCTGCTGTCAGGGACCCTGCCAGTTCCAAAAGTTTGGACTCTGGTTCAATTGAGTTCCCTATCACCGAGGAGCAAATGCCCACCTCCTAATACACTCTCTTGGATTTCAATCTTGTACAAGTTCTCCACTCGAATCAGTCTCGATGCACAGTTAGCGATTCTGTTAAAATTTGATTGACGTCTAATTTCAATGTTTTAGGAACATAAACTTGATAAACTGTCATGAAGGCTAACACCTTTTGTTATTCATAGTTAAGCTCTCCCCTAATCTGCTTAAGAAAGGAGTGTGTTTGGTTTTCTTGGTGGTTATCACAGTAAATTGTAAATCGAGGCAGCTGTTTAACAAAGGAGGTACATTAACTGTTGGGTCACTGAACAGTTTGTGGCATCATGAAAGAAGCCACAGAGGGATAAAGAAAGGCTTACGAAGGACGACCTGCCGTGGGTCCTCTTGGTTGCAAGCGACTGAGTCCCCTGTCACGACTCTCTATACAAAAGCAGGACTTGGCTGGGACTGGTCCAGGAATATGGCTGCATCAGAGACTGAATGTGTCGTGCTGAAAACCTATTTGTTTTTTTCATCTCTGGGTTCTGTTTTCTTCAACAGTGTTAGAGTCATTCCTTCCCCCTGCCCTGCCCCAACAGAAAAGATGGCCACGCATACCGTGGTCAAGGAATGGGTGTTCAGCTAACGTCCCAGAGACAGCTCTGACCTGAGGGACGTGTGTGCCGTGACCACCACAGGACCAGTTACACAGCTGCAAGATGTGCTCTGACGGTCTGGGCCCAGGTCGGGGGCCATCCCTGTGCTGGGATGGCATGGTCAGCCCTACTGGCCATGGAACAGATCCCACCAGATGAGGAGTCCTGTTCTCTGGGCTGACGGGAAAAGTCGAGGTGCAAACAACTCTCTAGGCATCAAAGACCAGGAGAGACACAGTCTTCATACCTCTGAAGAGCTAGACATGGGAAACACAAAGATTTCAACTCTGTTTCTTTCATTAAGTAGGTATATTTCACGAGCTTTTATTTGAATGTCTCTGTGTCTTGTGACTTGGAGTAGTACCTTTATTTACCTAAATTCCAGACACACTTGGTTGCATTATACCACGTTTCACCTTGGCTGATGGCACCTATTCACTAACCCCTCATTGGAGCTAGCCAATAATAATCGGATATGTTCTAACTCTCGAGAAAATCATGTTTTCCCTCATGAAATCTTGGGATGTGAAATTGTTATGTTTGCCATTATAGACTGAACACAACCCCAGGTTAACTCAACAGGTAAATCTCCCTGCTTCTCTGGTTCACCCAATATTAACTTGATATCAGATCAAAGGATTCCTTAGCACTGGTTAAGAATTATTTTGGTTTCTGGGTATTTCCAGAATCCACTGCCTTCTGGGGCTCACACCTGTGCATGTGGAAACACACACATAAATACTTGTGCATCTGTGTTCTGGTGAACTTCGAAAGGCATTTGACAATGTTTATGTCTTCCTAGCTTCCTAGCATTTTTTGTTTGTTTCAGAATTCTGCAACGTTATGATTTTTTCCCTCCTGCTATACAGAAGAGATCGGTTTCCCTTCCCCTGCCCGTGAGCTGGATTAATAGTTAATGAAGCCTTGGGAGGAGGAACAAAGTCTGTGGGGTGTGATCAGAGATTAGTCTTTTAAAACACAGCTAAACATTTTGTCCCGGTTTAGCTGCTCACTGGCCTCCTGCTGGGCCTCCTGCAGAGACGGTGGTGTTAGAGCACAGATCCCCTGCCCTGGGCAGCGGAGCCGAGATTCCTGGTGGCTGGGTGGACCCAGACGGTGCTGGGGATGGGTAGCCTTCCTGTGCTAGAGCCTTTCGCTGATCAGATGGTGGCCAGGCCTGTCCTTCTCAGGGGCTGCACTTTGCCTTCCTGCCATGGGAAAGGGGGGCATGGGCCCACCCAAAAGAGGCAGATGAGATGGGGAGTTCGTGAAAACATCTTCCTGATGGAAAGTCACTGGAGGAGCCTGGGGGTGGGCGGAAGTGACCCTGACAGTAGCGGGGCAGCTTGGAGAACATTGACCTTCCAGAGACAGAGACCCCAGTAGGCTCGGAGCGAAGGGTATGGTGTCAAAACCAACACAGAGAGGTCCTTGAACTTGCAACTTACAACTTGAGAGGATTCGGTGTGGATGTGGGTGTGGTAGCCTTCACACTAGCTGTTGGGAGGGACGTTCTAGGATTCAGTGCTCCTTCGTTAGTGGACGCCCTGAGACATGGGCTCCGCAAAGGACCCGGTTCAATCTCCAGGCAGTTGAGCCCAGGAGAAGCAGGGGGTCTCTCCTTTCCCTGTGTGATGTTCAGCTGCAAAGAATGCCAGGCTGCCATCTTGCCAGGAAGCTGATGATGCGGGAGAGATGCCAGGAGAGCCACAGGGGGTCTGATGCAGCTCTGGCTCCTTTGTGCAGAAAAAGGGGTTCCCTGGTAGGACCTGGGGGTTCCAGGATGAACCTTCTCTCCAGAACACCAGGAACAGGAAACACAAGGGCATTCTCCAAGCAGGGGGTCTGACATGGTGCAGATGCCTCTGTGTTTAGGGAAAACTCCATAGCCTCTATTTTCATGTTCCCGGACAGGAGAGTTTGATGTTTTCCACCGGGGAGGAAGCGATGTTCTGAAGGAAACCCGGGTGCTGTTGCAAAGGGCACGGACAGTGGGCAGCCAAGAGCCCCAAACATCCACCCTATGACCCTTGGAAGTGGTTTTCCTTCAGGTCCCTCTGGAAGGGGTTACTTTTCCTGGAATTCTTTGTTGTTGTATTTTTTCCCTTTGCATTTTGCTTTGGACGCACAGTAGGGATGGCTTTAGATGCAGAGGGCCTGAAGTGCTGGAAACAAAGCCATCACCCAAATGGCACGTTGCACGTTCCCAACAAGTGCCTGGAGCTGGCTCAGAGGCTTAGCTCAGCACATGATTTGCTGAAAGAACACAGGTGTCATGCTGTGGCTGGCTGGCTTCCCTATTCGTGCTTTGCCCCAGCCAGGCTGACTCAGCTGGAGAAAGGTAGCCATGGCCTGGGAAGCCACAGCAGGTCGACATTGATTTCCGGGTAGAGTAACTTCCCAGCATCACTCTTGTAGGCTGGAACCTCCTATGAAGGTTGACTTCCACTCCTTGCTAGGAAGTGGCATCACCGTTTACTACTGTTCAAAGAGCGGAACGTGCCGCTGGGATCTGTGTGGCTTTGGGAGAGGGTTCAACTTTTTCTGTTTCCTCCTCTACAGCATGAACAGTTGACATGGGGAGGAGGTGGTGCTGTCTCGCCTGGCCTCCCTGGCTCTTCTCCCTGGGTACCAGGGACGGATGGACGGATTGGAGAAGACAAGGCCCCAAGGGATAATCAAGCAGTCAGTCCCACTGGAGAAGGGGGAATGAGAAACTTTGTTTGTAAGCAAACCCAGATACACTGAACTCCACCCAGTGATGCAGCTGTAGGAGAAGTCAGTGGAGCTGCTTCTTGGGGTGCAGGTGAAAATAAAGACGAACGTGTCGACCTTTCATCTGCCATGCATATGAAGGGCACGTGTGCGTGCCCGCAGATGAGGGAACAAGACGGACATTAAATCATTGGCCTCTAGTTGAACTTGCAAATATTTTTAATTTTAGAAGTATTTAAGCCAGTGACTTTCATAAATGAAGTTACGACAGCTTGACGGAATAGAGACGTCGCCGAACAGGACAAATATTTTCATAATGGTTTTGCTGTTTTCATTCCTTTAAATATCAAGTAATAATATTTTTAATGTTTTTGTAAACATGAGATGTTTTAATGCTTGAAAAATTGTATCTCATAAATAAGCTTTATTATCTGTCAAAAAGGATGAAAATATAACTTTACATTTCTGTTTTAAAGTAATTTTAGTGCCTATTAGCTATAAAGTAACAGTTATATATAATTTAGAGTATGTAGTCACTCGAAACAACTTGACATTTTCACACAAACAGAGAACCGTAATAATAGTCTTGGGATTTCATTGGAAGTATGCACCACTACAGGATATTAAAATAACTTATGGTGCACTGTAATTCTTGTTTTGTATTTGTCCAAGTAGTTGTGAAGCAGGCTATAAAGTAGTAAAATAAAAACCTAAGCTCCAACTCTAGCTAAGCTACATTCTTAAAGTTACAGTCATCTTTTCAAATTAAGTGTGATTAACCTAGCTGACATTTCTTGCTGACATCTTTGGCTTTTTCTTTCCTGATAATATTTTGTTTCAATGGCCAATTCTATTTATCTTAGCTTATTATTCGAGACACCATAATTGCTTGAAGATAAAAAATGCTGATGTGGTATGCACTAGTGATTCTGCTCGTAATGGACAAAAAGGAAATTACTTGTTGCTTTTGGGGGACTGTGGACATGGAAGAAGTTTTGGCTCTGGCTGAAACAAACACACAACAAGCAAACAAAAACAAAGGCGGAGCTCGTAATGGTGGTTTTGTCCCTTGTTTTAATTTGAGCGTATAAACAAGATTCTAGGTGGTTGACCGGCGTGTGGCTGAAATCATTTCACAAAAGAACATGGGGTATGCATAAAAGCGAGGTAAGAGAACATGAAGTCCTATTCTGCTGATTTAAAGGACAGATATTTGGATGCAGCCTGGTCTAAGGTCTATCTTTGAAAAGTCTGCGAGAGGAGTATTTTGAGACTACTGTAAACCAGATGTAAGGACAATATTTAACCTACTTAAGAGAGAAAACCATTTACTGCATCATTTATAGAGCTGACATATAATTATGCTTGCCTCATTAAAGCATGCCCAACATTACCCTTTTTCTGGCAATGTGTATCCCCGTATGCCCTTGGATAGAATGAAAAGGCATTTCTTTAAAATACTTCTTAATTGTACTTTTGCATTAATTTTGATTGGCCTTTTGCCCACTGGTAAGGTCTCAGTATCATTTGCAGGGGCCACACAATAAATGAAAATTCTTTCACGATAACTAACCCTATACTTCAATATTATTCCTGAGAGAGAGGCCAAGAAAAAAAATAATTTTTGTGTGGTTAAAGATGGGCGCCATTTATAATCTACATATTGCAATTAAAACCACTCAAGGATTTGACTTCCGTTAATTTTAATTGAAGTGGTATGTGGGTAGGGATTAGGTGAATGCGCAGATGTGCACAAAAATTAATATGAACCTGGAGAAATGTCTTTTCTCCATAAAAGGACTGACCAAATGTTCACAGATGGAATTTGAGAGGACCCTTATTGAATAAACCAGTAGGGCTCACTTGGGTCATTTCTGTAGCAATTCCATATACTTTATGTTGGAAAAGACATGCCCCTTTCTTTTTCTTTATAAATTATTCTCATGCCTGATCCGTTAATGTCTTTAATTTGCATTAGTGCACCTAAATGAAAGTAAAAACAAATTAGTCCTATAAAGGTACTTTATAGATGATGGTTTGAGGAGGTTGGCAATTCTCAGCTAACAGATATTAATTAGGAATATTAACTACAGAAGTCTCTCGTGTCAACTGACACGTTGGGGTAAAAGTAAAACAGGAAGGAAAAGAACAGGAAACAGTGTTTGGAGCTGTTTGTAACTTTCCAAACGTAAGACGGTATGAAGAAATTGGAAGTGTGAGGCAAGAAAACTGAAAAACAAAACAAAACAGGACACGTATTTCTTTCTGATGTTTCCAAAAACTAGTGTGGTGACTGTCTCAGATCGGGTGTGCAGCAAAACATTTTAATAAGCAAAGAAAGATGGATTTATATATTGCATTTTTAATTTCAACACAGATTTTTCAACACCTCTAAATAAATAACAAAGCAATGCTATACACGCTCAAAAGCATACCGCCTTAAATTTCAATAATAATAGCTTTAAAGCACCATGTATCATTCTCTGCAGCATCCCATATAAAGAAGAGAGGCAAAAACCGAAAATTGAAACATAATCCCACAATAGCCAAAGTGCAAGGATTTTAATTCTTAAAGTAGGTCTGATAAAATTTTGAATATAGGGAAATACACCACCAGATAGAGCTTAATAAAGATTATTATTAATAGCTTTCTGTAGGGAGATGCACTTTGATATCTGCCCTTCCTTCCTTTCGGTGATTCATTCATAAAGCACATGAAACCTTCACTGCAGAGGGGGGCCCTTTGCCTGGATAAGTTCCCAGGCCCAGCGTGTGGAAGGAGACTGCGCTCTGTATGGAGGCTTTGAGATCTGCCCTGTCCACCTGTCAGGAGGGCACCCTCCCTCCTTGTCCCTTGGCGACTCCATCAGTCCAGAAGCAGGTAGCCTTACCTTAATAAGATCATTCATGTTGCACTTGCAATTCTTTAAAAGGTATTTTTTAAATGTTTATTTATTTATTGCAAGAGAGCGAGTGTGTGAGTGTGTGAGTGGGGGAGGGGGGGCAGAGGGAAAGAGAGAAAATAGAGAGAGAGAGAGAGAGAGAGAGAGATGGAAAGAGAGAGAGAGAGAGAATCCCAAGCAGGCTCTGTGCTGTTAGTGCAGAGCCCGACGTGGTGCTTGATCTCATGAGCCCTGAGACCATGACCTGAGCTGAAATCAAGAATTGATGCTTAACTACTGAGCAACCCAGGTGCTCCTAAAAGGTATTTTCTAGAATCCCTGATGCAGGCCTGGGTAAGGTGACAAGGCTGTGGTCACATTGCACTACCTGAAGACTTTGGAAGGAGGAATCAGTCTAAACTTTCTGACTCCCTGGCCAATGCTCAGGCTATCGGGCTAATTAACTTATCTGTTAAAGATTACATTTTCTCTTCCCAAAATGTAGGCGGTTCTGATAGACCTAGACATACTTGACATAATTATGAAGAGTTTCAAATATCTCTTTTATAAATTTCACAATTCTCCCAAATTCTCCAGCTGAAATATCATTAACTTATGCACCGGGGTCTGAGTCGGTGGATTTGACGTTGTTGAAGATGATGAATTGAATTCCGAAGGGATCATGGAAGTCAGAAAAATCCAAAAACGGTTCATCATTTCTACCCATATATTTTACTAATTGGATGAATGTTTTAATTTGATTTTTTTTCTGTCATAGAAAAGTGATCTGATGGAGACCCTCCTGATATCCCTGCTGTCTGCCAGGACTTGGGTGGTCCTCGTCTCACACCTCCAGGAAATGAGCGAACCAGTTTTGTCCAGGCGAATGAGTGAACTCCAATTCTGGGTCACAGAATCCGGGCGATTTATAGTAAATTCGGGTCCCTGCTGTACTCAACTCACTCATCTTGTAAGAGCTGTGGCCCTCGGCACTCTCTTCTGCAGGGGACACACGGTCCATGATATCACTACATGTGTTCATGACTTGAGTTGCAACAGTCCCTTTTCTCAAGATAACATCAGACTCTGAGAGGAGTAATAGCTATAATTTTAACATGTTCCCGTTTGTATGAATAATCACACCATTTGCAGACTTTAGCCACTGTCTTGATGACAACTTATGTACAGCTTTTGTCCCCAACCAACACGACAGGCTGCTGTGGCCTCAGACAGATGACAGAGACAGGTAATCAGGGTCAGTGAAGGCCAGTCAGATGGCTGGGAATGTCCCTCATCCCAATTCTGGAAGGGAGGTGATATCTCTATTTCTTAATTCGAATATTGAGGAGTGGGAAGAGACCACCTACTGTGAAACATTTATTTTGTTCCTTATTGTCTCCTGTTTAAAAATCCCAGTAAAGCAATTCTGAGATTCAGCACTAGCTCCTAAGAGACTTTTGTATTACCTTTTCTCAGGAAAGAGAAGAATTGCATAGGTGCATGCTATGTGCTCTCCTTGGCTGCTGGAATCTCACAGTTAAATTTATTGCTCTGTGTCAGTATAACAGTTACAATAAGCTTGGTTGTGCTGCAGTAACAAACAGCCCCCCAATTTTAAAGCCTTAAAACAACTGAGGTGTATTTCTTTTTTAAAAAATGTTTATTTATTTTGAGAGAGAGAGAGAGAGAGAGAGAGAGAGAGAGAGAGAGAGAATATGTGCACATAAGCAGGGGGAGGGGTGGAGAGAAAGGAGAGAGAGCGTCCGAAGCAGGCTCTGCACTGTCAGTGCAGAGCTTGATGTGGGGCTCAGTCTCACAAACTGTGAGATCAAGAGTCAGACGCTTAATGGACTGAGCCACCCAGGCACCATGAGGGGTATTTCTTGCTAATGTTGTTTGCCTCTCCAAGGCTGGTGGGGACCCAGGCTGACATGGCAGCTTCTCTCTGGGATGCCGTCTGCTCTCCTCTCATGGCAGAGGGAAGGAGAGAACTTGGTGAAGCACGCCCTCAGTCTTGAGGCTTTTGTTGGAAGTGACATGTCCCTTTTGTTAATATTTCATAAGATTCTGCTAACATTTCACATTTCAAGGGGGAGAGGGCATGTGGTCCTACCATGTGGTTGGAAGGAGAAGGAGAGGAAGCAACCATGTTCCCGAGCAGCATAAGGTCTGCGGCAGGCAGAAAGTTCTCTCGCTGCCTTTCTGGTGCAATAGCCTCACCCTCTCATTAAGCTCGATATCAACTTGAACTTTTTATTTATTTATTTATTTTTTTTATTTAAAAAAAAATTTTTTTTTCAACGTTTATTTATTTTTGGGACAGAGAGAGACAGAGCATGAACCGGGGAGGGGCAGAGAGAGAGGGAGACACAGAATCGGAAACAGTCTCCAGGCTCTGAGCCATCAGCCCAGAGTCTGACGTGGGGCTCGAACTCACGGACCGCGAGATGGTGACCTGGCCGAAGTCGGACGCTTAACCGACTGCGCCACCAGGCGCCCCTCAACTTGGACTTTTTAATTTAAATGTCACATTTCAGATGGTATTTGATGTTATAGGTTGCCTTAGATATTTTGAAGCTATGCCACAGAAATTATTAAACTTAGTAAATAGAACCATACTAACGACATTAAATTAACCTAGTCACTCATTCACTCATTTATTTACTCCAGCTCTCACCTCAGAACACCTCTTCCTTCATTTCTATAAAGGAGAATCCTATGGTTCTTGTAGCCTCATTCCAATTTTATCTCCAAATGCTGTTTTGGTTTGATTTTTGACCAGCTCCCCAAGGTGGAGGTGAGCCCTAGGACCCTCGTACCAAGACCCTTGTTCATGCCAAGGAGGCCTGGCCTTCACCACTGAGCACGATCATGTCGTGCATTGGGAAAGGTGCTAACCCGTGCCCCTTTTCTATCCTCCTCTTTGGTATAGTACCTTGTGAAAATCAGTTTGAGAAAAATTCCGTATTTGTTTGGAGAGATTAATGACGTAAAGAAAGAGATGAACTTTGATGGCATATGGGCGTCAGTTGGATTTTTTGCAAGATAGGGAATATCTTTCAAGGTCAGTTGAAGTGTGTGTGTGTGTGTGTGTGCACGCATGCGTGCATGTGAGCCACGTGTCAACAGGGATATGATAATGAGCAGGACAGACAGAGCTGGTACCTCAGGGAGCTTATCGTACCGGGAGACCCAAGTAAATAAGCAATTAACACGCCTCCTGCAAAGCTGGCAATTTCCAGGCCTGCCCAGATGCGGGCTCAGGAAGGCAGCTAGGGCTGGAGAGGACCCAGAGGTGGACAGAGTTAGCCGTGCACAGGGCTCGGGTGCAGGGAGGGCCTGCCACCGCAGAAGCATGGCTCTTTTGGAAGGAAGAAATGCTCTGTGCAGACTCCTAGTTACAAAGAAGAACATTACGCGGCCAGGGAAGAAAGCAGTAATTACTCCCCGCAGGACTGATGGGCCCACAAAGGAGATAGCAGCCTATGGGCATAGGAAACAGTCCTGGAGACACCCAGCTCTTCTGTGTATAAGCTGTGTGATGCGGACAAGTTACTCAACCCCTCTGTGCTTTGTGCTTTCCTTTCTTCTTCCTTCTTTCTTCCTTTTTTTATTATTTTTTTTTAATGTTTGTTCATTTTTGAGAGAGAGACACACACAGAATGTGAACAGGGGAGGGGCAGAGAGGGAGGGAGACACAGAATTGGAAGCAGGCTCCAGGCTCCCAGCTGTCAGCACAGAGCCTGAAGTGGGGCTTGAACTCATGAACTGCGAGATCATGACCTGAGCCTGAGCCACGCAGGCGCCCCATTGTCTCTTCCTTTTTGAAATGGGATCATAAGAGTACAGAGTACAGGTGACCAGGAGGATTCAGTGAGTCAGTGCAGGCAGAGGGCTTAGCCCAGTGTCTAGGGCAGAGCAAATACTTGACCCGGGCCAGTCTCCACTGTGTAGCACACCCATGGGCTGTTACGAATTCACCCGAGAACCGGCTTGGGCAGGTGTGGGTGATGCTGACCATTTCCCCCTCAGGAACACAGGCCATGCACAAAGTACCGCTGTTTGAAAAGCTTCCAGCTGGTTACGTTTCCCAGAATTCTGTCCAGGTTAGGAATATTTGAAAAAAAAATTTTAATATGAAATTTATTGTCAAATTGGTTTCCATACAACACCCAGTGCTCATGCCAACAGGTGCCTTCCTCAATGGCCATCATCCATCTTCCCCTCCCTCCCGCCCCCCATCAACCCTCAGTTTATTCTCAGTTTTTAAGAGTCTCTTATGGTTTGGCTCCCTCCCTCTCTAACTTTTTTTTTCTTTCCCTTCTTGATGACAAAAAAATTGCCACAAAAATGAAGTGTTTTTTTTCTATATATAAAAGCAAATATATATATATATATATACATTTCTATATAAGATATATATATAAGATATATATATATATACTTCTATATATCTCTATATAAAGAAATATATATTTCTGTATATCTATAAGGAAATACTTATTTCTATATATGTCTAGGTAAAAGTAAATCATGTTCACTGTAAAAGTTTTGAAAGTCACGGAAGACGACGTCAGCCTGAGACACCCTCGTAGTCTCCTTTCAAGGCATGAGTGTGGTCACTACTTTACTGAAGTGCAATCGTATTTTTTGTTCTGTTTTCTAGGTGCATCTACACCTAAAAGCAGATTGTGACCATTGGCCCACGGGGGTTAATATTCTTAACATAAATCTAAAAGACAGAAGAGATGCTAGCCTATCAGAGACAAGTGACAATATTCATGGAAGCAGCCCCAGTTGGACGTTTTTTTGCCACTATAAACATTATTGTGGGGAACGACAAGGTGGATAATTAGTTGCAATTGCCTTTGCATGTCCTTCAGGAAGACTTAGAGGGGGATGTCCCTGGTCAAAGGTTGTGCCCAATTTAAAACATTTTATAAAATCCATTTCAGAAAGATTGTGCACAAAATAGTACTTGTGAGGAGTGCACGCGAGACCTGTTTCCCCTAACTCTCCACCACACTGAGCATTTTGTGCACTTTAGTTTCTGTAGAGTTGA
Organism: Puma concolor; assembly: GCF_028749965.1. NCBI lineage: Eukaryota > Metazoa > Chordata > Mammalia > Carnivora > Felidae > Puma > Puma concolor. The sequence goes on along the minus strand of NC_141677.1, from coordinate 85,322,747 downwards.
TGTCAGAGAAATGATGCTTTATTGTTATTTTAATTTGCGTTTCTTTGATTACAAGAGACAGAACTTTTTATTACCATGTATTACTGGTTCTTCAGCATTTTTCTCTTACAACTGGCTTGATTCTGGCCTATTTACCTCATGGGGGTGTTAATTTTTTTGTTATTATTTTGTAAGAGTCTTTTATAGATTAATGATGCATGCTTACCATACATCTTGTGAGTGCTTTTCCCTTTGTTGTAGCATTCATTTTATTTCTTGTATATAAAATTTGTGTGTTTAAGACTATCCCTATTTTATTTTATTTATTTTATTTTTTAATGTTTATTTATTCTTGAGAGAGAGAGACAGAGTGTGAGTGGAGGAGGGTCAGAGAGAGAGAGAGGGAGACACAGAATTGGAAACAGGCTCCAGGCTCTGGGCTGTCAGCACAGAGCCCACCATGGGGCTCGAACCCACAAACCGTGAGATCATGACCTAAGCCGAAGTCGGACGCCCAACCGACTGAGCCACCCAGGGGCCCCAAAACTATCCCCATCTTAAATGAGTGTTCCTCTGTTTACACGTTCTTGTATGCTGTCTTTGCTGGTCCCGGTTCAGATATTGACTCGTCTCCCTCTTCCTATGTGGTGGGTTTTTTTGTTTTGTTTTGTTTTGTTTTGTTTTGTTTTGTTTTTTACATTAACAAATCCATCAGGAATGAATTTTAATGCTTTCTGAGAAGGGGGATTTGACTTATTAGTTTCTTTTCTCATTAGTCATTTGAACTTAAGCCGTTTATTAAGATTTCTCCTCTGCTTTGAAATCCTACCTTCTTTCTGCGGAAGTCCCATGTGCTCTGGGCCAAGGTGGCAATTTTGGCGCCCCAATCAGTCTGTTCAACAGGCACAGTCCTGTTTCATCTGATGCAAGTTTACAACTCATCTTCACAAGTTCCTCTCATTCTGCCTCAAACATTTTTTGATTGTTCCTGCTTACTTATTTCCTAGGTTAGTTTCAGAACCATTTTATGAGAAAGAAAAATCCCATTTGGGGTATGAATTAGTTTGGGAAGATCGGACATATTGTCATACTTACATCATTAATGTTTCTACTAATGAGCATGACAAGACTCTTGAGTTAGGTCTCCCTGTTTGACCCTCCATCGAATTTGCAATTGACTTTGAACATTTTTGTTAAAATGGCTCTTTGGTTCCTCTTGTGAATGCACTCCTTGTTATGATATATTCTATCTTTTTATTGCTCCAATAAAGGAAAAGAGCTAAGTGTTCTACGCTTGTTTCTATCTCACTATTTCTGGCTTCTCTAATTTGTTGTAAACTTACTGTGCAGCTCATTACTTTTCCTCCTAATATAGACGATCCATGAATAATGATATTTTTGTCTTATCTTTTCCAACATTTATACCTGTTTTTTTCTGGACTTACGAATTGGCCAGAAAGGAATCTAATTTTGAATTTTTAAAGATATTTATTTACAATTTTATCAGGAAGGATGTTAATGTACATTTCTATTAGGTCAAGGAAATATCTTTTTGCTTCTGTTTCATCCATGTATTTTAAGGCCATTATTGAAATAAAGAGAGCTTTCTCTTTTGATCTGTTGACACCGTTAATTATATTACCAGGTTTTCTGGGATTAAACCATCTTTGCCTTCCTGGAATAACTACAGTTTGGTCATTTCCACAATGTGTTTATTTTTCATTTCATTTAGATTTTCAAAGCTATTATCATAGGTTTCTACATGGAATGTTCTTTTATTGTTCTTACAAAGTCTTATTTGTGGTGATCTCCTGTCACCTTTCAAAAGTGATGCATTTGTGGTTTCTCTATTTTATCAGTGCTTTGTATTTTTAATTTTTGTTATTAAATTAAAGCAAGTAAGACAACCTAAAATTATCAGAAGAAAGATTTAAGTAGTTTTCTGGACCCCCTTTCCATTCCCCACTCCTCTCATTAGCCAATCCCGGTAATCAGTGTCATTTCATGGTAATGTGGACTATCTTCATAAACATGTCCTCACACATCCATGATATACATCTATATATATATATATCTTGGTTTTGCTTTATTTTGTCTTACAAAAATAGGATCATGCTGTAATTTAATTTTTGTAGGCTTATGATGCATCATGAGTATCCCCTGGGCTAATGTACCATTCAAAACACATTCCGTAAGAGCATCATTTAATTTTCCATAGAGTTTATTTAAGCATGCCTCTGCTGATGGACATCAGGTTGTTTTCCACTCTCTCTCTCTCTCTTCTTTTTTACTTTAAAGAAAGCTGCACAATTATGCAGATAAATATGCTTTTTTTTTTTTTTTTTTTTTTTTTTGCTAGCACCAAATGTTCCAGATATTCATGATTGGTACCAGTGAGAAGGCTGGGAAAGAGGATGGGATCACTTCTTTGCTTCACTTTGCATGACCTTGACCACCTATTGACTAGTTCCGTGAATTTCCTCTTCCGTTAACTGTTGATCCAGATGTTTGTCTATTTCTGTACTTGATCTTCACTTTTCTAGTTATAAATTTATAGATTTTAGTAACTCAGGGATATTGATATTTGTTTATCAGATGGGTGGTTGGAGAACTCAGTCTTATGTATTTCCATTTGGTTTGTGGTATCTTAGGGCATACTGTATAAAAAATATTTACCAGGTGAAATTTGTCCCGTCTTTCTTTTATTGCTTCTGGATTTGCAGTCTTACTTGGGAAAGTTTTTCCAATCTCACTGCTATGTAAATAGTCTCCTAAAACTTAGTATAACATTTGATACATTGATTTATTCATTCATTCCCAAATGACACTGGTCAAGCCAATATGTCTGCTATATGTTGTTTTAAATTATTATTTTTTAAACATTTATTTATTTTTAAGAGACAGAGAGAGACCAAGCACAAGCAGAGGAGGGGCAGAAAGAGAGAGACACAGAATCTGAAACAGGCTCCAGGCTCTGAGCCGTCAGCACAGAGCCCGATGTAGGGCTTGAACCCATGAACCATGAGATCATGACCTGAGCCAAAGTCGGACACTTAAGTGACTGAGCCACCCAGGTGCCCCCACTTTATGTCATTTTAAATTAAATTTGAGATGGATTACAATGAAAACCAAAAACAGTCTTCACAAAGAACTAGATTTGGGATTCACTGTATCAATTTTATGTTTTAATTCATTGGTACCGATTTATTCAGCGCACTGGGTACTTTGCTCTTATTTCTTCTGGTTTCAAAGTTAAAGGTTTAATTCATCATATTTTATTAACTTTTTAAAAAGTGTTTATTTATTTTTGACAGAGAGAGAGAAAGAGAGAGCATGAGCAGGGGAGGGGCTGAGAGAGAGGGAGACACAGAATCAGAAGTAGGCTCCAGAGTCCGAGCTGTCAGCACAGAGACCGACATGGGGCTCAAACTCACAGACCGAGAGACCATGACCTGAACCGAAGTCGGACGCTCAACCAACTGAGCCACCCAGGTGCCCCTTATTAACTTTTTAAGTAATGAAATTATTAGGCTCTGAATTGATGTAGGAAGTGCCTCAATCAATGAAAAATAACGTGGTGGGGCTATATTTTTAGGTCACCACTTTTTCCCCCTCTGACATCTGTAGATGCTGCTCCCTAGTCTGGCATTTCATGTCCCAAAGAATGGATCCCAGGCCATCTTTCACTGGTTCCGTGCCGGCAAACTCTGGGCTGTCTCACCGACAGCAAGGCCTCATCTCTTCTTCATATTTTCCATCACTTTCTAGGGAAGATGGTTGTATACCTCTCATCTGTAGCTTTTTCCTGAACGCTGTGGACTTTTGCAGTCCATGAACCCAGGTTGCTCTTAATGTTTTGCCTCTGGAAAGTCACCTGTTTGATAATTGCTTCTGTTCTTTGGCGGGATGGGGGCACACGAGGTCCTTCTAGACTACCAGTTTACTTCTACGTGTTCAGAGTCTGTCTTCCGTTCTCATGTCTCAGGTTCTCTTTTTGAAACCATTATTTCGTTTCTTTCTCCTTTTCCTCTGTTGACGAGAATCTCAGATCTGTGTGCCTGATTAATGGTTACATTTCTGTTGTTCAGTCTACAACGTGGACTTGAATCTCGTTGACGCATTTTCAATCTTTGTTGTTTCCCTCTCTGTACTCATTTTGCTCTCTGTTCATCTCTTCCTTTCATCTTGTTTTCTAGTCTCTCTCGTTTTGATCTCCGTCCTTTCTCACTGAAGATCCTATTCAGCCTCTCTGAGTATGCTAAATAGTTCCTGGAGCTTACGTCTCATGTTTGTTGCAGTTCACACGCGGGACGTTCTTCCTCTGTGTTGAGGACGACATTCACATTGTCGTATTGTGCTCTCTTTTTGAAGTTGCTTCCTGTTGTTGTAGTTTTCCTTTTTATTCATTCTTGAAAAAAAGATGAAACACAAGAAAGAAAGAGCTCCCAATGCGGGTTTTGAGCTTCCCTGAAGTGGGGGCTGAGCCAGGTGATGTGCTGCTCAGGGAGAGGGAGGAGGTGGTGTCCAGGGCCCCCTCAGCTCTTCAGTGTCCAGAGAACTCCTGACCCACTGCACATCCCCTCTTCCAACCTGGTGTGCCAAACGGACAAGACCCAGAAAACCTAATCCCAGCTCTTCCTGCCACGCCTGCCCCGTGTTTCCTAGACCAGGATACAGGGCACAAAGGTGGGCTCCATAGACTGTCCTGTCTTTTCTGGGAATCCCTGTCTGGCTTCCCTTCATGACTTCCGGTGGGGGTAGTGGGTGGTCTCACTGGGCACAGCTGGTCTCACCAATCACAGTCTGAGTTCGTTAGGAGGCCAAGGGGGGTTTGACTGTTTAATTTTTAAAATAGTTCTCCCTTTGCCTCACAGTTTGTGGAGGTTTTGCCTTGATTCTGCCTTTAAGCTCTTAATCAATCTTAATTTTCAGTGGTGGGGCTGTGATTTTAGCACAGGCGTGCCTCGTTTTATTGTATCTTGCTTTATTGCACACCCCATCCCCAGATAGTGTGTGTTTCACAACTTGAAGGTCTATTGAACCCTTCCCACCCCCCCACCCCAGATAGTGTGTGTTTTACAACTTGAAGGTCTGTGGTGACCCGCTCTCTGGCAAGTCTATCGGCACCATTTTTCCAACAGTACTTGCTCATCTTGTGTCTCTGTGTCACACTTTGGTAATTCTTCCAATATTTCCAATTTTTTTCATTATTATTATATTTGTCAAGGTGACCTGTGATCCGTGATTAGGACTCACTGCAAGTTTGGATAATGGTGAGCACTTTTTAGCAATAAAGTATTTTTAAAATAAGGTTTGTCATTTTTTTTTTTTCAACGTTTATTTATTTTTGGGACAGAGAGAGACAGAGCATGAACGGGGGAGGGGCAGAGAGAGAGGGAGACACAGAATCGGAAACAGGCTCCAGGCTCTGAGCCATCAGCCCAGAGCCCGACGCGGGGCTCGAACTCACGGACCGTGAGATCGTGACCTGGCTGAAGTCAGATGCTTAACCGACTGCGCCACCCAGGTGCCCCAGGTTTGTCATTTTTTTAGACCCAAAGCCATTGCACATTTAACAGACTGCTATTTAGTGTAAACACAACTTTTATATGCACTTGGAAGCCCCAAAATTCATTTGACCCGCTTTATTGCAGTGGTCTGGAACTAGACCGAGGTATATCTGATGTATGTCTGTAGTATTTTAATATCACCTTATAAGTATCATCGTAGGTATAAATCATTTATTTAACAAATTTTTTTTTAAGAACTCATCATGTTCTAGTTTATGGGAGTATATTGTTTTCAAGACAGGATTAAAGATAGATACAGGCTATGTCAGGATTGCCAGCTAGGCTGCACATTAAATCGAGGGTGAGCTAGTGGTTTATTTAAAACACCTAAAATGTTACCTGCAATATAGTAGATGCCAAATATTGTTTTTTTCTCTCTCCTACCTACCCCTCTGTCTTAATGTGAAGGAGCCATACTCTGCATTCTGTTTGCTTGCTCATAACCAGAGAGGTAGAAGGCAGTGTGATACCCCGCGGGAAGACATTACAGGTGCATGGATGCGGGGGGTGAATGCAGGGCACATATTCCGATGCCAACAACTGGTGATTCCATCTGTAGGAGAAAACTCTTGATGTGACTGCACTAAGTTGATCCATACATCTGAAATCTTCATGAAAAATAACAATAGTCTCATAATTATTTTAGACAAAAGGGAGAAAATAAAGCAAATGATTCTCAATTTTGACATCAAAAAGTTTCAAGACGACAGAACCCAAAGTTCGTTTTGTCTAAATAAAGGATGAGTGTGCCAGTCGAGGGTATAAGTCCTGGGAATAGAAAAGTAAGTAGGCTGGCTGTCAGCTGAAATACGATAAGAGAATCCATGTTTTTAAAGATATGGCGTTGTAGTTCTTAAAGGTAGTGGTTAGATAAAGGAAAGGATGGGAGCAAACCCAGCTCCCTTTGGGATTCCCGATGACAGTGTAACTGATGACTCCAGATGACAGTGTTGAGGAAGAATGGAAAGAAATTATATTAACAAACTGTTGTTGATGGTTATAATAAGATTTAAGCAACCAAATAACCGAACCTGAAAGACCGACATATTTTTCAAGATGATTTAGAAGGATGCTAACGTGGAAGATGTCAAAAGCCACAATTATGTCTGAACTCATTTCAGGAATGGATTCCTGGCATCAGATGCACTCAGCGTGTTATCACGTATTGATGAGGGCATTTTAGTACACGACCAAAATTGGACTAAACTCCTAAAACACATCGTTGTCATTCGGATGTATTTCTTCCGTATCACTATCATCAATTTGAACTAGATTAGAAATTTTTTTTATAATAGGGATTAGCAGTTTTTAAAAATCCAATATACTTAAAAGAAACTATTTTTAGAAAGCTTGCAGTTATCTATGGGATAGATGTGTTTATGTCACTTTAAATAACACAAACTAAAAACATTTAGAATGCTTAAAATATCTTAACTTTAGGTAGTTAAGATTCAAAGACAAAAATGTGGAATCATACTTTCTGGCTATTATTTCCTTTTTAAAATAGCTATAGATATGGATTAAATCCATAAATATAAGAAAGGCATATGTCTCCTATGTTCTGTTTGTGCCTTGGATGATAGCTGAGAAAACTCTTTTGTTCCTAAATTAGAAATGTTGCCTTGTTTCTTGATTAATTTTTGTTGTTATCAGCCTTGAAAATGACAGGAATTGTGAAATTGGAATATTTTCTGAGGTTTTATTAAACTGTTTTAATTTATGTCATTAAATTTCTCTTAAATTCAATCTTCTAACCATGTAGTTCTTGAAAATCAATTGTTTGGCTCAGGGTTTCTTATCCTCGGCACTTTGGACATTTTGGACCAGATACTTCTTTGTTGTGGGGCCATCGCATACATTGTGGGGTGCTGAACAGCATCCCTGGCCTCCATCCATAGATGCCAGTACCAGTTCTCCCCTCCCCACCCCTTCACCCCAGTGTGACAACAAAAATGTCACCACATATTGCCAGATGTCCCCAGAAGGACAAAATCACTGCCCGTTTCACATCACTGGGGGAATTACTATTCTTGAAATAAATATACAAGTTGTCCTTTACTCTTGGTATGAGCCTAGACAGTGCTGGACGTTCATGGTCTTACTGTGTGGAGAACGCTTTCTGACAAATGTGTCTGCCACAGTATTTTCCTTCTCCACTAATTTTCCCTCACTTTTTGAAAATTTTTGTAACTGTAACTAGGTATAATTTCCTATTTATACAGAATTGCAAAAATAGTATGAAGAACTCCCATGTACCATTTACACAGTTGTCGATTGCTAACATTTTTCCCTATTTGAATTTTTCTCTCTCTTGTATATATACATACACACACACTCACGTGTGTATGCTTATATATGTGTACACATATGTATATATATATATATATATGTAGGTGTATATACACATATATTCACACACATACATATATATTTGCACACACATGTGTAGACACATACATGCATGTATACAAACACACACAAAATTATTTTACTGAAAGAATCGGGGTAAGTGGCAAATAGCATGCTTTCTTGATTCCTAAATATTTTAAAGTATGTTACCTAAGGAGAAGGGTGATGATTGTTAATTTAAAATATACTCAGGCAAAAACTTGAGAAAGACCATAGTATAAATCATCAGACAGAAGCTATAGGGTTCAGTGAAGGAGGGAGGGGAGAGAGTTTGGAAATTGGCTATCTCTCGAATTTGCTTGATGAATTGCCTAATGCAAATTCATTCACCTTCAGAGTTTCCTTTGCAAGTGCACGCAATCTGGAGATGTTGGTTGTGCCCTGTTTCTCTTAAGAGTCGACTAGGAAATAGTTTGACCAGGGAACTTCCCCCCTGTGGTGCTTGGAAAGGCATCACACTGGACCCACCTTCTGTGCTGCTGAAAAAAGGAGCCGAGTGGAGGCAGCAGAAATGACAAAGTGCAGGGGCAGCCTGGCCTCTGCCGCCCGGCTTGGAGCTCCTTGAACTTGGCACCGTGATTGACTTCTTTGGGGGCTCAGAGCGTGGAGGGGAGAGGCCCAGCAGGAGTGCGCGCCTCACTAATTGCATTACGATTGCATGAGATATTGCAAGGTTTACTATGAACTCTTGGCTGGAGAACACAGGCTGGTGAGCTCCGGGAGCAGTTGGCAGCAGGAGAGGAAAAAAACGACAATCATTTGAAGAGTCAGCACAGTGGTGAAGCCAGAGTGTGCGCTCTTGGCCCGGCACACTCTGACTTCTGGCTGAGGTGCACGCTCAGCAAATGAATCGCACTGGTGAAAATGTTGGCAGGTTCCGGGAGGTATCTTCTCCTTCTTTTGTCTGGTTTTGATTGCAATAGTTTGGGAAGCTGGCAAACAGTTTGGTTTTGTTCTGAATATATTGGCCAGGAGCCTAAGCCATTTCTTTCCTTCTAAGTGTTTGGAACTTAGACCAATCGGCTAGTTGATCAAGATAATTTATCAAGCCAGAACCACAATAAAAGATATTAAGTTTTCAAGGCTGGCTTTTGATCTGATTATTAGACCAACTATTACAAATGGCAAAGGGGGTAGGAAGATGTCCCCTTGGAATCTCCTCGTAACACCACCTTGTTTATTTCAGACTACATGCACATTGGCGCTTCTCACTGGCAGCCGTGGGGTTTCTAAATAAGAGTTTAATTCACTTTGACTAATGACCAAAAACTTGTCTAAGCTAGAGAACTTTTCTTATTACATCTCTATATAAATATACAGAGAACAAACCCTCTTGGGTACCGTGGGAGAAGGGCTCTATGTCACCATGCATATGGCAACATGTTGGCTCTTCCTACAAGCCAGTGGAACACTTGCATGACCTTTGGCCGTGCTCCAAGGAAAAATCCAGAATGGCTGATCTTTAGACCCAAGTGAACTTCTCGTTTCTCTTGAACATTTACCTCATACCTTGAGAGATTATTTCAGTGCCAACAAATTTTCACAGTGACTGTGATCAATTTCATAATGGACTGAAGATAGGCTAATGCTTTAAATGTTTACTCTGAGACAAAAAGCCAACATTGACGCTGTCTTGTAAAAAAAATGAAGAAACTTGTGTGGGTCCATAACATTCTCTGATTACTTCCTGGATGGAAAAAATATCTCAAGGTCTTGCCAATGAACCAGATGCACTCTTGTTGAATTTATGTACATTTTGGGAAAGAGAATAAAAACTTTGATTATTCTGAAAATGAGAAACAACCATTAAGTTGCTAAACTCTCAGATAAACATCATTTTCATTGTTAATTTATTCACTTATTTAAAATATTTAATCAGGAAAAAAGTTAACATCCCACATACCTACAGTGATGGCCTAGGGAAAAGACAGAAAAAAATAGTAATACTCTGGGATCTAATGTGTGTACTGTTAATGCAAGCATTATATTCGCATAAAAGTTTTTTATTGCTCTAAGTTGATATTAACTCTTTAGCTGTGTTACAACCAGCTTCAACTGAATTAATGAATTTTCTAAATGATCAATGCAGTAAGCAGTTATGTCTCTAAAGAGACAAAATGTTAGTAAAATAATTGCCTAATGGCACTTTATGTCAATTATTTCATTTGTATTTAATTAAAAGCAGTCAAAACAGTTGGCTGAGGTATAAAAATTCCCTTAGCTCTATAATTTTTAAATTGCCTTGAGTTTTTGTTGCTGGATATATAGTTGGCCTTTTGAAATAATCTGGAATGTATTTTACAAGCCAACTACCACCAATAATGTTTCTGTTGTTATTTCTTTGGGGGAAACAACTTCATAGGATGGCAAACAGCATGATTCATTGACATGGTCATATGACTAGACTTGGGGTCAGATTATCATAGAGCCTTGGGTCGCAGGTGGGCTCTGCGGAACATTCTCAGGTTGATGCCAAGTGGCAGAGTCAGGTTAGCGTGCTGGCATTTTTAGAAGGTAATATGGCAAAATGGGTCTGTTGGAAACTAGAGAAGAAAGAGGAGATAAGAACAAGAATCACCTCTATTGAGCACAGAGAAAATGGCCAAGGGTATTAGAATAACTTTTACCAGGGCAGAAGACTGAACATTTCCCTCATTTAAAAGAAAAACATTTTTTTTTAAGGTTTATTTATTTTTGAGAGACAGAGAGAGACAAAGCGTGAGCAGGGGAGGGGCAGAGAGAGAGAGAGAGAGACACAGAATCTGAAGCAGGCTCCGGGCTCTGAGCTGTCAGCACAGAGCCTGACGAAGAGCTTGAACTCACGGACCACGAGATCATGACCCGAACTGAGGTCAGACACTTAACCGACTGAGCCACCCCAGCGCCCCTGCATTTTCCTCATTTATTAAAAGTGATCTCTTATTGAAGCACCGAAGACTTTAGGTCATTCCTATTGGCCCTTGTTCTTTTTCTTCATGTACCACCCTTATGTAAGAGGGAACATTTCAGGTCAAGATGAATGATGCAACCTGCTGTAACCAATACCCCTATACTGCCAGTGGTTTTGTGTGATAAAAGGTGCTTTTTTTTCTCAAGTCACTTTCTGATGCAGTTGGTTGGACTTCCAAACAGCTACCCACCAAATGGTGACTCAGAGACCCAGGAGGCTTTAATCCTGTGTATCCTTCAGATCACAGCTGCCTTGGCATCATCTACAGGCTGGAGGGGAAAGAGCTGGGGTAGAAGTGGGACGGGGAAGATGGGGAGGAGATTGAGTGGGAAGGCACTGTGTATTGTAACTGCTTTGGTCTAGAGGTGACAAACCTCATGGATGCTCAACTTCCATTGACCAGAACTAGTGACCTCATCATTCCAGTTGCAAAGGAAGCTCAGAGTTTTAGAGGAACACATACCTAGTGGTGATTATTCACAGTCTCTGCCATTATGGGCAACCAAAATTAATGATTTAGGACTTTACTATATGTTGTAGACTGACCACTTTACTATTATTTAGATTTCCTAATAATGTATGAGAAGTAAATAAGTCACACATGAAAAGTGATCAAAATGGGATCATGAATCTTCCTTAACCTGTTAGAGAATCTACATATATTATCTAATGGTGATGTTCAAAGTCTTTCTCCTGAGATTGGGGAAACGACTAGAACGTCTGTCGTCACCACTTGTATTTAACACTATATCGGAAGCCCTAATCAGTGTGATAAACGCCCAAGGATTGGGAAGGAAGAACTAAAACTGACAGTATGTGAAGATGATATGATTGTGTGTGTGGAGAATCTGAAAGAAGTTACTACTAATTTAGAATTAATAAGTGAATTCGGAAAGATTCTATCAGAGTTCTGTCAATATACACAAATCAACTGTATATTCAGACACTAGCAACGTATAATAGAAAACAAAGTTTAAAATGCATACAGTTTGTAAAAGGTTTCTATGCCAGGCCCAAAATGGTCACAAGTATCATAGTTGAAGGCAACACTTATTTATTATCTCACACTTTCTGTGAGTCAAAATCTGGGTACGACTTAGTAAACTGCAGTCAAGGTGTCAGCCAGTGCTGGGGTCTCCTAGAGGCCCACTGGGCAAGGGTCCGCTTTCAAGCTCACTCAAATTATTGACAGAATTAATTTCTTTGAGGCCATAGAACTCACAGAAGCTTGCTTCTTCAAAGCCAGCAAGGAAGCAAGCAAGCAAGAGAGAGACTCTGGTGTTAGTGGACCAGAAGGTGGGGCTTCCTTCACGGAGATATCTGAAATGTAGCTCATCCATGAGGGTGACATTCCAAAAGCTTTGCCATGATCTGCTGGTTAGAAGCAAGTCATGGGTCACACTCAAGGTGAACAGGGAGGTGGGTGTCATGACACCTGCCTTAAACTTTGTCTGTCAAACCATTAAACTGTATTAAAAGCCCCAGCTGTGTAGAAATAAGCATAACCAATGATGTTCAAGACTTCTATGCAGAAATTTTAAAGTGCTTTTGAAAATGTAAGGGAGACTTAACTAATCAAAGGGATATGTCATGTTTATGGATTAAAAGACTCAATGTCTTAAAGATGTCCATTTTCCCCACATTGACCTAAAGATCCAATGGGGTCACAAAGTTTCAGTAGTTTTAATTTACTTTTTGAAATCAACAAATGGAATAAAACATTTTATATTAAAGGGGCATCTGGGTGGCTCAGTCAGTTGAGCCTCTGACTTCAGCTCAGCTCATGATCTCGTAGTTTGTTGAGTTCGAGTCCCACATCAGGCTTGCTGCTGTCAACATGGAGCTTGCTTGGAATCCTCTATTCCCCCTGCCCCGCCCCTCCTTTGATCACACACACACACACACACACACACACATCTCTTTGTCTCTCTTTCTCTCAAAAATAAATAAATCTTTAAAAATTTATATTAAAATGCAAAGGACCAACAATAAAAAAGTTAATTTTTGTTATACCAGAAAAAAACATATTTCTATACTTCAGCAATAAAAAACGGAACATAAAATTTTAAAACAGTATATATATATAACCTAATAGCATCAAAAACATCAACTACCCAGGGCACCTGGGTGGCTCAGTTGGTTAAGCTTCTGACTTTAGCTAGGGTCATGATCTCACGGTTCATGAGTTTGAGCCCCACATCGGGCTCTGTGCTGACAGCTCAGAGCCTGGAGCCTGCTTCAGATTCTTGTCTCCCTCTTTCTCTTCCTCTCCCCCACTCATGCTCTGCCTCTCAGTCTCTCAAAAATAAGTATCTAAAAATTTTTTTTTAATTAAGATTTTTTGTTTATACATTCAACAAAGGACTCATATCCAAATATATAAAGAATTGACACAAATCAATAAAAAGAGCTTATCAAACCATTCAACAGTTGGGCAAAAGACATGGCCGGGCACCTTGCAAGAGAGAATATTCAGATGAAAGGGGGCTCGTCTTCACTGGTCAATAGGGAAATGAAGAGTAAACCATAAGGTGTTCATCATGTTATGATAAGGTAGCCACCAGGGAAATAAAGAGGAAAACCTTGACCCATCCATCGAAATGACTGAAGGAAAAGAAAGAGTCACATGTTGAAGAGTCTGTACAGCAACAGGAGGGAGATATACAGCCACTTTGGAAAGCTGATTGGCAACATCTACACAATTGAAACCCATCAGTTGAACCTCTAGGCATATATCCAACAGAAATGTTTCCTATAAATGTGTCCAAATAAAAGACATGTACAAGGGTTTCTCAGCAGCATATATGTAATAGCCCTCAACCAGAGACAACCAATACGTCCATCACTAAAAATGTATGGAGAGTCACAAACATCTGGAGGAATGAAATGACCCCCCACAAAAGACAACTCACCAAATCATTCCAGTAATTTAACAAATGCATCATTTCTATACTATTTGCTCTTCATGGGGGAAAGAGGTTTGTGTCTGGGAGGTAATGAATTGATTTCCTCTGGTCATAAGCATTTGTAATCTGGATGTTGGCTACCTGAGTAGATCCACAGGTTTCCTTCCTGAGTAGATCCTGAGTTTCCTTCAGTTGTATGCTTATGATTTGGGTGTACATCTGTATGTATGTACTATTTTAATGTAATTTCTGGAAATAAGTGGCCAGGCACATAAAGAGTTTTATAAACCAAAAAACTCTTTATATAAGTGTGTTACTGTGCTTTAAAAAATCCCAGCATTGATGAATTTCACCTTTAATTGGAGACCCTTGTGCATTTTCTGTCTTTTCATAAGAGGGTGCCAACCCTGCATCCATTTAATGCATCGGGTGGCTGTAAGTTGGACCAAGTCCATGTGGTAGGCGTGACTTCACCTGCAGCCCTAAGCACCCCTCCTCTAGTGACAGCTTTTACCAAGATAAAATTCACAAACCATAAAATTCATCCTTTTAAAATGTTCAAGTTATTGGCTTTTGTATATTTACAGAGTTGCACAACCATCACACTTACCTCCTTTAGAACATTTTCATTGCCCCATTAGCACTTACTCTCATTCCCTCCTCTGTCCAGCCTCTGGGAACAAATAGCTTGCCCTCTGTTTTACATATTCATCTATTCTGGACATTTCATAGAGATGGGACCATATAACACGTGGTATTTATGACTGGCTTCCTTCACTTAGTGTCACATTTCCAAGTTCATCCATGTTGTTGCGTGTATCAATACTTCACTCCTTTCTATGGTCCAATAATATTTCATTTGTAGATATACCATATTTTGCTTATCCATTTTTCAGTTGGTGAACACTGGGTTTCCATTTTTTGGAGATTATGAATAATGCTCTGAACATGCATGTGTAGGCTTTTGTGTGGACACGTGGTTTCAATTTTCTTGGGTCCATGCCTAACAGTAGAATTGCCGGGTCATGTGGTACTTTATGTTTAATAGTTTGAGGAGCTACCAAACAGTTTTCCAACCTGGCTGCATCATTTTATAATCTGGCCAGAAAATTCTGAGGGTTATAATTTCTCCATATCCTTGTCTTCTTATCATATGGATCCTCCATATCCAGCCTTGCCCCCTACCCCATTCTGTCTGTCTATCTATCTATCTATCTATCATCTATCTACCTATCTATCATCTAATCTATCATCTATGATGTGAAGTGGTATGTCACTGGGGGTTTTATTTGCATTTCCTTGAAAGCTAATAATGTTAAGAATATATTCATGTGCCTGTTGGACATTTGTATATCTTCTTTGGATAAATGTCTGTTCAGATTCTTTGTCCGTTTTTAAACTGGGTTATTTTTTATTGTTGCATTGTAAAAGTTCTTTATATATTATGGAAACAAGTTCTTTATGAGATATATAGTTTGCAAATATTTTCTCCCATCCTTGGGAGAAATCTTTTCACCTTCTTGCAGGCATCCACAGAAGCACAAAAAGTTTTAATTTTTATGAAGTCCAAATTACCTATTTTTCTTTTTGTCTCTTGTGCTTTTAGTGTCCTATATAAAAACATGTAGCCTAATCCAAGGTCACAAAGACTAGTTTTCTTTTAAGAGTTTTATTGTTTTAGCTCTTACATTTATGTCTGTGGTCCCTTTTGAGTCACTTTTAGTGTATGGTGATGGGGGGGGTCCATGGTCATTCTTGTGTGTCACCACCCACTTTTCCCAACATCATTTACAGAAATTATTTATCTTTCTACTTCGAATGATCTTTGCGCTCTTGTTGCAAATCGATTGACCATACATGTAAGCCTTTATTTCTGGACTCTTTGTTCTGTTCTGTTAATCTATGTCTCTCCTTATGCCACACTACACTGTCCTGATTACTGTATTTTGTAGTAAGTTTTGAAACAAGGCAGTGAATCTTCCAACTTTCTTTCTCATTTTCAAGATTGTCTTAACTATTCTGGATCCCTTGTTTTTCCATATGAATTTTAGGATCAGCTAGTCGACTTCTAGAATTTTTGTTTGTTTCCAGGTTTTATTTAAATTCTGGTTAGTTAAGGGGCACCTGTGTGGCTCTGTGCTGACAGCTCAGAGCCTGGAGCCTGCTTCAGATTCTGTGTCTCCCTCTATCTCTGTCCCACCCTGTTCGCGCTCTGTCTCTGTCTGTCTCTCAAAAATAAACATTAAAAAATTAAAAAAAAATAGATAGTTAACATAGAGTGTAATATTCATTTCAGGAGTCAAATTTAGTGATTCATCCCTTACATGCAACACCCAGCACTCATCACAAGTGTCCTCCTTAATACCCATCACCCATCTAGCCCAACCCCCACCCACCTCCCCTCCAGCAACCTTCAGTTTGTTCTCTATTGTTAAGAGTCTCTTATGGTTTGCTTCCCCCCCCCTTTCCTTTCCCCTATGTTCATCTGTTTTGTTTTAAATTTCACATATGAGTGAAATCATGTGGTATTTGTCTTTCTCTACTGACTTATTTTGCTTAGCACAATACACTCTAGCTCCATCCACATCGTTACAAATGGAGAGATTTCATTCTTTTTGATCGCCAAGTAGTATTCCATTGTGTGTGTGTGTGTGTGTGTGTGTGTGTGTGTGTGTGTATGTATATGTATATACCACATCTGCATTCATTCATCAGTCGATGGACATTTGGGCTCTTTCAATAATTTGGCTATTGTTGGCAGTGCTGCTATGAACATTGGGTGAATGTGCACCTTTGAATCATTGTTTTGAATCCTTTGGGTAAATATACCAAGTAGTGTAATTGCTGGGTCATTGGGTAGTTCTATTTTTATCTTTCTGAGTCTCCTCCATACTGTTTTCCAGACTGGCTGCACCAGTTTGCATTCCCACCAAGAGTGTAAGAGGTTCCCCTTTCTCTGCATCCTCATCAACAGTTGTTTCCTGGGTCGACTTCTGGAATTTTGACAGGGATTGCATGGAATCTGTAGATCAGTTAGGTAGTATTGCCAGCTTAATTGTGCTCAGTCTTCCATATCATGGATGTGGGATGTCTTTCCATGTCTTGAGGTCATTTAAAAATGTCTTTCAACATTGCTTTGTAGGTTTCACTGTGTAAGTCTTGTATTTCATGTGTCTAAGCTTATTTCTAAGTGCTTCATTCTTTCTGGTACTATTGTAAATGAAGGTGTTTTCTTAATTTCGGTTTTGATTATTCAGTGGTAATATGTAGCAATACAATTGTTTCATATATTCTGTACCTTAAACTTTTGAAGGCCTGGTCCAGGTTCCTAGTCGACAGAAGGGTTGATTTAGTTGGTGGGTGAAACCAGCATGTGTCACTCTGTCCCAGACAAGTGTCCCTGAAGGGCACCATCACTGCCTGGTACCCTGCAGGGCTGCCTCTATTACAGGAAAACCAACTGAGAAGCTGCCTTCACTGGGGCACCTGTTCACTGGACATTTGAAATTAGAGCCCTGTCTCCAAAACAAGGGGTAGGATCAGGTACAAAAACTACCCATCCTGAGGGGCAAGATTTATAAAACCCAGTCATGTTTTCATGTGTCCAGAAGGAGCTTCTGGGCCATTTAACAAGACTCATAGTGGAGGAAGAAATGGTTTGTCTATGGTAAATTCAGAGCCCACAAAATGGTATGTATTGTTTAGGTGTCAGGGAATAATCTGAAGTTATTTGGGGACATTCTTTTTCCTTCTTCGACATTATCTTTTAAAAAGTAGGTGTTTAACACAGCAAAAGACTGTGTATAATGTATCTATTGCTTATAGAGCCCAATCATGACATGAACCCAACCCCTCACACAAGAACCACAATGTGACCCCCAACCTGCCCTTCCTTATCTGTTCCTCCTCATCCCACGTCCCCACTCCTCTCTCCAGAGGGTCTTTTCCCCTAAATGGGGAGATGGGATTTTCAAGCATGGCTTTATTAGGAATGTATACATGTCTGACAGCGTGCTATTTAGTTCTGTTTGTTCCCGAGTCTATGAAAGTGGTGTCTCTCTGCAGGTAGCCTTCTGAGTCTAGCCTTTTCTGCTTCAGGTTCTCTTTCAAGAATTATCCAATGTGGGTGTAAGTTGCTGTGGTCCAGCAGCATTGTGTGACTATGCATCCGTTTATATAGCCTTTTCCCAGGCCATGGGCACCTGCAAGGTCATTCCCTATGTTCCTGTCAGAAATGGGGCTGCTGTGGACGTTGGTTCGCATGCCTGAGCTTCTCTTGGTATCACGCAGGAGTGGGATTGCTCTGTTTCCTTCCCACCCACTTTCTTGACTCTGCCTTTGGGCTTATGCTTACCAGATGTCCTAGTGAGCAGGCCGCAGTCTCCCCTCCTTAGGGTTATTTGGACAAGACTTTCACCTTCTCAGGCTGGGACGAGAGGGCTGTGTCAGGGCTCCGTTCACGACAAGCAGCCACATTTATATGGCTTCCAGGCTTTCCTCAGCTGTCCAGTCTCCAATGGGTGCAGTGGGTGGTGTAGCCCAGGCCCTCTGCCTTGTGTCCATTAGCAATACTTCCAAGATATGAAATTCACTGGAAAAAGAGAGCAGCAGGCAGATGGCATGGATGGGTACCACTGGACATCCAGTTGAGCAATCTGGGAGAATTCTGATGATGATCATAATTGCTGAACTATCATTCTTGTACAGAGAACTCCCAGCATCATTGAGGACATGAATGTCATCAAAATAATATTATAATATAATAATAATAATAATAATAATAATAATAAATAGCAGCAAACTTGGATGTACAGGCCCTCACTATAGGCCATGACTGTTCTACATGTTTTTTAGCATATGGATTCTTTAATCAGACAATAGCTCCATGAGGCAGGTCCTCATAGTATCTCTCTGTTCTCCAGAGGAAGTGGGTCCCGAGGGCTGATAAGCAGTCCATGGCCCTGTGGAGGGACCAGGGTTCATCGGGCCCTGACTCAGGATCTGTGCTCCTGTTTTTGCCCCAGTATCACCTCTTGTGTGTTACCCACCGATTGCATGTGCTTGTTAGTGGTCCTGGAGACTGACAGGCTGCAAAGAGGCTGAAACAGGTCCTTGTCTTTAAGAAATTTAGAGTTTGTTATCTGAGGTCTTAACTAACAACTGGTGATAAATGGGGCCTGCAGAAGACAGAATTTGTGTGCTCATGGGGCTGATTGTCTCCTCCTGAGTTGGCTGGTCAGCTCTGGCCTTGCAGAAGGAGTCGTGGTGTTTGGGTGGGTGTGCCCCAAATCCTCCACCCTGAGTGTGTCTCATGGAGGAAGAGCCCTCTCTGCATCTCGGACCCCCAGTCCTGGGTGGTGGTGGTGGTGGTGGTGGCGCTTTGATGACAGAAGATCTGTTTTCTTTGACTCCTTGAGTTTGGCTCAGGGACACAGCTCGATTTTAGGACTCACAGTGAATGCACGGGTTTGAAGCCACCCGGAGGTTTTCTGACCCATGCAAGTGGCTCTTCCTTCCACTTCAGGATGGGGATGGAGGTGGTGTCCCTGCCGCTGCCCGAGACACGTTTCCAGAGTATTTTTCTTGCAAGAGAGCTAAATAATACCCCAGGAACAAGTGGAAACAAAGGAATAAAAGATGTGCGTGACTGTGCACGCATGTGAGCGCGCGCGCACGCACACACACACACACACACACACAAGAAAACAGAAGAAATGGTTGCTAAAAAGTTGTCATCGCTGCTCAAGGATAATGTTAAAATGTTAGATTGGCACAGACTCTACTGCATCATACTTGCTGCACGTGGGCCCCATTAATGCTGAACCTGGCCCTTGACGTGGAAGAAATTTCAAATAACTTAGTGGGGTCATTTGCCCACTACAAGACGTACATCTTATATTTATTTGCGGCTGTTTTTACTACCCTGTTTTGCAATGCATCTTGCATAAAAGTTTCCCTACAATTCCACGATAAATAAATACATAAAAATAAATTTAAAAAATAAAGTAAGAAAAGAAGTTGACATTTCCATGTTCCCGGGTGAACACAGTGGTGAAGGGTGGTTTATTCATGAGATGTCCCTAAATCACAATTTCGAAAGTCACACCAACCAAGGCCACTCTCTTTTTCGTTAGCCCCCTGTGTATAGGGATCCACAAACGGAATGTTCTCCCATTTCGATTCCTTATAAAGGTATCACACAGAAACTGTTCTTGTCATGAGGTGTCTCAAATAGGCAGCTAGTGTCTTTAGATATTTATGCAAGAGACACCGTAATTTTTACTCTACTCCAAACACTCCTAACACTTTCTGGTTATAAAAGCAGAGTTTTTCTATCATGTCTAGTGGGTTCAGCTAGAGAAATTTAATTTTAATTTTTTCCCAATGCCTTAAACTTCCAGGTGTTTGACTATGCATTTCAAAACACCCATTAGCATAGCAGAGGGGACCCTGTTTTATTAACAGAAGCCAAGGCTAAGACCATGGCCGGCTGCCTGGCCAGGCTGTGCCCACATGAGTATTCTGTGCTGTCTCCCTGCGAGTTCACACGAAATTACTTTTCTCTGCCCACTAAGCTTTTAGCAACTGAGTGTCTATGGCCTCCTGATTTTTAATGCAGCTAGTTCAAACCATCATAATCTTTGCAAGTCATTTGCAATATATTTATAGGAAACCATCACTCCATAGCGTTATGAATTTCCTGCTTAGGGTACAATAGCAAAAGTCATTAAACATTAGCAGTAATAGTATTTTCACTGTAATAAAGTGTTAATTACTTCCACATGTTAATAGAGTGGGGGAGGGAGTTTTCGCTATTGTTACTCTGCCTAAAATAATTTCCATGTGATAATTTTCCAGGATATCAAAAACTGAATAATTATGCACTAATTAAGAAAGTAGGGCCTGCTCTAGGAGTTAAGACTGCATTAATTTTAATGTTTTTACAGTCCTTTAATTGGGGAAAGGACTGTAAATTGGGACCTGACGCGCTGTTCCTCCGTGAGTAGGCCTGCCTTTGCGATCCGCCTCCTATATACAGCAACCCAAGGTCAACCCAAGTTTGCAAAATCCCTCTGTTCTTCATAGGAAGCGTATTGGTGGTGAAACGTGCATCGATCACTCTGACAAGCATTTAACTCTCCAAGAGCACATGCGCTCACTTCTTAAATTATTAATTGCATTAAATACATTTTCATATTGTGGAAGGTTTGCTACAAACTGTTCTCTGGTAGGGAGGTGCTGTCCCCCACAATGGAGACTGCTCACCTTCTGTTGCTACAGGGGACTCACTGGTGGGTTGGCAGAGCCCATGAAGGTGTGTGTCTGTCAGCCCTGGGTTGGTCAAAGGAAGTAACCCTGGTGGTAGTGGTATTATTTTTGTTTTGTTTTGTTTGTTCTGTTTTGTTTTTTGTTTGTTTGTTTGCTAGGTGGTTTTGTTATCTTGTCTGTTTCTTTTCCTTGGCTGGCTTGCTTCATGCAGGCCAGCTTTCAAGTGAAGAAGCATGTGTCCTCCCCATGGACCTCCATGGGGACATTCACTCAATGTTGCAACAGAAGCAGCTTCTGCCTCATTGACATTGAGTCAAGAGCATGGCAAAGAGGACCCGACATTCTAAAGGGGACACTCTGAATGAAAGCAGGATTCAGGCTATCAGATGAGCCTTCTATGGACCCTAGTATGTTCTCTGCTGCAGTCATTTACTTACCAAGCTGTGGTAAGCTCTGTTGTGCGAGCCATGGTATAGCTATGGTAGCTATGTTGTGCGAGCCACGGCTGCGGGAACAAATCCAAACCTCTCTTTACATCATGGGTGGATCGGGCAGTGGTATCAGGGCATCACTGCAGAAATAAGCTGTGGAAGGCTGACTGCCCAGGGCACATGCAGCTTTGATTGTGAGACCAGAGTGACCTACCAGATTATAGCTGGAGATAGGGCCAGTGTGGGAAGTGCTGAGGGAGTGAGCAGTGGGAAAGGCAGCGTCCTGAGAGGGACGCATGGAGAAGCACATTGGAGAAGGGGCTGGATTCACCGACCATGAGCCCCAGACAAGTCAAGCCACAATTCTTCTAAGGCATATCTCTTGCCTTCCCAAGGGACTGTGATTTGCGTGTTTGAAAGCACCTTTCTCAGGCTGCCGTTTGACAAATTAAGTACAAGAAGGTAACAATGGCAGATGTAGGTGGATTCTCCTCTCTTACCACTAACTTGGAAAATAAACCAGTTGAAATGCGCTTCTTCTGGTTTTCCTCTGTGGATTTGATGATGAGGACATCACTGAAATGTGGCATTGTCCCTGAAAGCCTAGAATGCAGAGGGTCTCTTCACAGATCAAGATGATTGTATGCAAGAGGCCTTTGACCTGGAACCTTGCTGTGTTTGGGGTGTGTGGGAGTTTGCAATGGTGTCGTGGGTGCTGTGGACAAGCTCAGAGCCAGGAAAGTCCTTTCTCTGGCCAGGATGAAGCCAGTCCTTCCCTAGTAATGTATCATGGTGGTGCTCCATTCACAGGTACTGACATTCTCCAGAATATTCTTCTCTAATGTGCATGGATTTTGGCCCTAGGATCATATGATTGATCCAGGCACACTTTCTCCTCCTCCTCCTCCTCCTCCTCCTCCTCCTCCTTCCCCTCCTTCCCCTCCTTCCCCTCCTTCTTCGTCTTTGGCTATGGCTTCTTCAGCTTCTTCAGCTTCTTCAGCTTCAGTTTCTTCAGCCACTTCTCCTTTTCCTATTTCTTCTTCTTCTCCTCCTCCTTCTTTTTCTTCCTCTTCTTTTTCTGCAAGCAGACTATATATTTCTTACTTTTAAGGGATATAGTATAACTCCTGGATGCATTCCAAATGGCACTGGCACTTTCAGAAAATCTGGATCCCATAGCAGGAGCCTACTTGGTCTGTGGATGATCCTGTGATCAAGTTATTTCAATGGGGTGTTTGCTTAGGACACCTGTTCACAGGGTGGCAGTCAGTTCCTTCTCATGAGATGGCAAATAGGCTCCTTGTTTCAAGGAGCCACATCACAAATTTACATCAAAACTTCCAGCAATATCACCTTGGCCTGCATACATCGCATCTTTAGCAGCCCTGACATAGGACTTTGGGACCAAACAGTCCAGAGCAGGCCAGACATTCATTCATTCGTTTATTGATTCATTCAACAAATAGTACAGAGTGCTTGTTTTGCACTAGGTGCTGGCCTTGGTGCTGGGACTAGAGTAGTGAACACAGTAAAGAGTGAGGCAGCAGGAGCGAAGAGACTGAGCCACACAGGTATCTGATAAAAATTATAGCAGCAAGACCAGAGGTCCCAAGGAGGAAGCCCACTGGGATAAGCAAGGAGAGGCAGGTAGATAATGACGTCAGGAGGTAATGACAGAGCTTGATTGTGTAAGGCTTGTGGACGTGGGCCAGGACTTTGGGCTTACTCACAGTGAGGTGAGAGCAAGCGGGGTCAGACCAGTGACATGTCCTGATGTGGTTTAGACCAGATTGTGGAGGGTTAGGGTGGCGGTGGTCAGACCACCTCACTAACCAAGGTGAGATAATGGTGGTTTGCACTGAGGTGGTCAGTACGGAGTGCCAAAAGAGATCAAATTATGAGTCTATTTTGGAAATCAAGCCAACTGGGTTTGGTTTTGTGGATTGGGTATGGAGCATGAGGGGAAGACGGGGGAAAGGACTACCTGTGGATGGTGGCTGCAAGGGTAGAATTGCCACTTATGGATGAAGAAAGTGCTGGAGGGTCTGGTTGGGGAGGGAACGTGAAGATTAGCTGTGGGCATGTTAAGTTTAAAATGCTAATGGACAAATAAAAGGGGATGTCTGATAAGCTGTTGGTTATTGAATCTGCAGCTCATGGCACAGGGCTGGGAAGGACGTGGGCAAGTCTGCTGACCCGATTGTCCACAAAGGAGGGAGCCTCTCTCTCCCATTGCTCACCATTTTTGAGAACCTTTCAAATGTTGTGGTTGGTCATCTGAGCGTCTTGTCTTGGAATATCTGGAAATGAATATCTGAGTGTGAAATAAAACACTTCCTTTAAAATTTGAATTTAGGTTTAGATTAAGGGAAACACAGAGAATTTGCTCAACCAGATGACTATACCTATATCTGCCGAATGACTGGAGTTTAGAGCTCTTCCTGTACATATACAGTTAATATTTATGCACTTTACACGTCTGGTTCATGATAGCCTCTCCAGCTCCTGCAATTGCTTCCCTTGCTGATTGCCTATGATACGTGGTACCTGGAGTGCTCGTTTTGGTGCTTATAAACTGCCTTCTGGATAATAAGTTCTTGGAAGGTAGGGATCAAGTGACGTGAACTACTATTGTTTTATTTTCAGTGTTTGGCGCCTTGCCAGGCAAATAGTGTGTAACACATGGTTGGTTGGTTGGATAGGTGAATGAGTACGTGAATATGTAATAAAAAGATAGATGGAGACTCTGTCCTTCCTCACAGAAGATAGGTGTGTGCCTTTTATTATGTTTAACAAGGAAACCCACTCATAACCCAGGGTTTGTTTTGTTTCTTTGTTTTAGAGTCAATGGAAAGAAAATAGAAAGTGAATGTATTCAAGAAAGGGTATGGTTGCGGGGTTGACAGTCTGGAAGTGACAGCTAACTTGAAAGATCTATTATGGGTTTAAACGCCTGCATTTAGAGTATGAGAGAAGGGAAAGGAGGAGGACAAGGAGGGAAGGCATGAACATAGCAGGGTCATATAACAAAGAGCTGATAATGAAGAAGGACCAGATCACATACCCCAGCCTTAGCTATGCTCACTAGCAAGAGTGTTGGTTTTGCAAGTGGACCTCTGATTCCCAGAACTGGTTCAGGAATGTGCCTTGGTTTGTGACACATTTTGTGCATGTGTGTGTTAGCAACAAGGAACACCCTCGGACCCACCACTGACCGGAAACCTGGAACTCTGGCCCAGTGGCCGTGGCTTAGCCCCCCTGTGCCCCTCCCATGCTTGGCGTGGCTGGCCTGGTTCCCCCCGAGGTCCAGGCAGATTTAATGATACTGTCCCTTTGACTCCCCAAGAGCCCGGTTTGGATGACGAGGCACTGAAGAGCATCCCCCTTCCTGCTTCCTCTCTCCTGATGCGCCAATATCTTGAATTCTGTGTTTATCCTTCCCCTCCTTTTTAAACAATAATTTATTTCAAAAACAGGTTTTCTACTGCATCTTGAGTTGTTAAATTTGCATTACTCCAAGGCAGCAGGGAAAGAACATTCAAAGCAGGGAAGCGTAAGGAAATGGTTCTGTGCTCCAGTAACAAGTGGGTGTGTTGCCGAAAGTGAAAATCTGCAGGTCATAGCCCACTCGATGTGCCCTTTCATAGAGCGCATTTTCATATCGTGAACTGAAGTGATAACTGGTAATAGCTCCAAAAAAGAGCTATCAAAACGGAGCCAGAGACAGATGATCTGTGCGCTGAAAGTTCCTCCCGGAGCTGTGCACCGTTCCCTCTTCATATCACCCCCTGGTGACTTGAATTGCTCAGCTCTGGAAGTCGGCACTACCAGGAGGAAAGATGAATTGGGCTTTGGGTGGTGGCCGAGGTTATGGGGAGCTGGCGGCATGGGAGTGAATATTAAGTCACCCAGGGGAAGAGGACAGGTAGAAACAGGGTCCTGCCGATCACCGAGGGAATCCAAAAAGAGAGAAGGTGGAACAGGAGTGGCTTCTGAGTGGGAAGGATTAACTAACCTTGGCAGAAAAGAAAGAACCCCTATGCACACTTGGGCTGCCCAGGTGCCTCCCCTGTTGGCGAGTGAGGGCGTGACAGCTGGAAGGGGCTTCGGCTCTGGGTCAAACTCCACTTTGGCCTCTGTGCATTTTGTCTGTGTGTTGTCAGCATCAGGCAGACTGAGGGACTGATGTTAGCTACGGGGGATTCTTTCTGAAATTTGAAAGGCTTCGCATAAGTTTCTGTAAGCAGCATTTTCTGGAATTCTCTGATGTCCTTAGTAAGCACCCTTTGCTGTATATCATGCTGGTGTGCAGAGAAGTGTCAATGCCAACACACTGTTGCAATGTCCCAATGCCCAGTTGAATTGGATAAGGGCTGCTAAAGGCTAAGCTCTGGGGTGCAAGAGCTGGGAAGATCAAAGATGCATCCAGGCTGGTGGCGGAGGTGGATTACTAGACAGACAAGGAAACATGGCTGCTTGTGGCACAGACTTGGTGTCACCGGGATGCCATGGGTACCCTCATTCTGTCTGGGGAGGGAGAGAAAAGGAGTCCCAGGAGGAGCTGTGTTGGCAGATGGGGATTCCATTGTTGTTGGGAGAGGACGGATTGGTTCATGGTGCCAGGGAATGACCTCTTGCGCCACTACAGATTTTGTGGGAGTGATGTTAACATCTCAATTTCATTATCCTTTAAATGAAACATGTGTGCTCCGCCATGTTCAAGTTGCTCTTAGGTCTAGTATTCTCTGTGTCTTTAACGCCACGAACTCACTGCCTCCCAACCTCATGACCTCCAGATTTCCTGACAACTGAAGGAGTGTATGCAGTGTGTGTGCACACATTTGTGGAGCGTTGGCCCTTGAGTTTGCCTAGACTGCATCCAAACCTGAAAACAGATGGGATCCTGGTTTGCTGGAAAACACGGGCCGCACCTTCCTTGGGAGGAAGCACTGACCTGCTGGGGATCCAGTGGAGGCTGCAGGCAGCGTCTCTGCTTCCAGAAATGGTCAGTGACTTTGATTCACTGCACAAAGCAGTCACCCTGGCTGAGAGCCAGTCAGGGTCCTCAGGCTGCCGCAAACTTGAAGATGCCAGCAGGGCACGGCACCGAGGACGCCTTGGACCCGTGCCCACCCTGGTTAGTGAGAACCAGCCGGGAGCACCTGAGGCCCCCACTGGCAGGGCTCGTGAATGCCTTTTTAAGACAAGGCAAGCTGCCAACCACAATGAAATATGCAATTGTCCATCTGTTGCCCAAATTAAAAAAAAAATTTTTGCCTTCCATTGCCAAAAATTTCTCTAACTACTGTCCAGTGGTCTAATCTTGCATTTCAAGGGGGAGGGGGATTATATAGGTTATCATTTTGAGGGAGCAGTTGGATTAGGGGGCAAGGACTTTCAATGGTGTGAAGGAGCCAGAGGTAGGATTCTAGATGGATGCCATGAAAGATACCATCATCTCTTAAAAACCATTTGAGAACTTTATAAATCACCAATTGTTTCTTGTAAAAAATAAACTGGAATCCTGAGGTCACCTTCCTCCTTCATTCCAGACAAGTTCCTGTTGTCTCTGTAGACTTCTGGAGAAGCTGGTGCCAGATTTTGCCTCAGTAACTCCTTTTTGTTGGTAAGAACACACACACACACACACACACACACACACTCACACACACACACACACACACACACACACACACACATGTACTTTTCCTTATTTATAAGAATTTTCTCTTCCCCACACCTAAAACAAGATTCACACATCATATTCTTAAAATGTCAAGAGACTCAAATCTTACTTTTTGTCTTGTTTATACCCCAATTTTATCTGTTAATTTGAGTCAATTTTCCTTTTTTAAAAATAGCTGAGTATTTATGAATCTTGAGTAATCTTGAACATTGCAGAAGGAAGTCAAATATGTCAAGCAGAAGATCAAATCTCTGGTCACTAATGATACCTGGACAGACAGGGGTGGTTAAGAGCAAAGGGGACAAGAGCAAGCTTCTGGGAGGCATTCTAGGCTTCCTGACATGTCTGGCACATCATGGAGGGAGGGGACCAGGGTGGTTTGCAGCGCGAGTTTCCAAGAAGAGTCTTCAAAGACAGGATGAACTCAAGATCCAGAAGTAGGGGCTGTGGCAGGAATTTGCTTCCCTCCTAAACCTGTCCCCCATTGTATTAACAGCAGGTGCAAGCTGGAGGGTGATGTCATAGGCTCTAGGAATGTGCTTTGAAGGGGCTCCTAGTAGGGGGAGAAGTCACGAAGGAAAGATGGGGGGGGACGTGGTTTCAGGAACACAAAGGGAAAGCTGGGTCTCCAAAACTGACAGCAGCTTATACCCCTGCTTCCCCCCAGCTGGCTCAGAGTCTCAGTCCATAAATATCATTCTCCTTGTTCTTATTCTTCTCTTTCCTCTATATCCAAGTTCAAATTTCTCCCTTATTAACATTTTCTCTTTCATTGGACCATGCTCCATGAAGAAGGGTAGCATCTTTTTCATTTTCTCTTCTTTCACAAGTGAGCTTTTTAGAAATTTCTGTTTTTTTTATTTACTGTCTGTACTGCTTCATTCCACTTTTAGCCCCAAATCCATTACAATTTACCAAATTTAATTTATACAAATGAAAATTGCCAAGTTAAGGGGCACTCAAGGCATTTTCTCCAACTTCTGCCAAGAATTTAACATGGTTTAACATTTATTTGATTTTTTTTCCAAAATGAAACAGATACAATATTCTTCAACATAAAGGTAATACATGCTTATTTCAAAAAAAAAAAAACAAAAAAGGAAAATTCTGAAACAATGAAAAAGAGACAACATAATCCCAACTACATGAAATAGCAATAGTTATGTCTTGTATGTATTGCTTTATTTCAGAAGTTTCTTTCTTCATGTGGACATATGCAAGTTATATGTAAATTATATGTACATTATGTCTACATATAAATGTGTGTATGTATATAAATATATGTCAATGTGTGTCTCTTTACATACATATGTTTATTTTATACTCTATTATGTTGTAATATATATTATATTGTTATATATTATATAATGATATAACATATTTATGTATTATACTAAATATAATACATAGAAACTTAATGATGTATATTATATTTCATTTATATATACACATATGTGTGTATATATATATATACACACACACACAGAGAATATGATACATATTTTTATGTTTTATAAGTTACATTTGCCATTTGATAGACAAAAAGAAATTGGGAAGTGTTTGCTTTTTTCTATTCTTTATGGGAGTTTGTGTGAAATTGATATTTCTTTCCTAAATGTTTGGGAGAATTAAACAGTAAAGTTGTCTGGGTCTCTTGCAATAATTTTATGGGAAGGTTTTTAATGAAGAATTCAATTTTGGTTATTGATATAGGACTATTAGGATTTTCTGTTTCTTCTTATGTCAGTTTGTTAGGCTGTATTTTAAAAGGAATTTGTCAATCTATCTGTATTTTCAAATTACTACCATAAAGGTGTCCACAATGCCTTCTTATGTTAATAATGTCTGTAGAATCCGTGGTGATGTCCCCTCCTGCATTCCTCCTGAATTCCTCCTGTCAGTATAGAGCCTGACACAGGGCTCAAACTCACAAACTGTGGGATCATGACTTGAAGTCTGAGATCATGATCATAAGCCAAAATCAAGAGTTGGACACAACCAGCTGAGCCACCAGGTGCCCCTGCATTTTCATTCTTTAGCTCTTTTTTTGATTAGCATTTAAAGGGCTTACAATTTTTGTTTTTTTCAAAATTTCAAATAAATTTTATTTATTGCATGTTTGTGCTACATTTCATTGACTACTGCTCTCAGCTTGTTATTTTCTTTCTTCCACTTTTCTTGAACTAAATTCACTGTTGTTGTTTTTTCTTGAGATTGATGCTTAGTATTTAATTTTATCCCTTCTTCCTTTTTTTCTGATATGTAATTAAGATAATAAATTTTCCTCTAAACACTACTTTAGCTACACCTCATGTTTTAATATGCTTTATTATTTATTTTTGTTATCTTCAGCTCAAAATAATCTTTAATTTATATTGTTATTAGATATTCATTAGTATACATCTTTATTTCTAAGCATTTGGAATTTTTAAAAGTTTTTTTATCATTGTTTTCTAATTTGCATGCACTATGATCAGAGAACATACTCTGAATGATTTGAATTCTTTGAAATCTATTGAGATTTGCTCAACGACCTGACATATGGTCTATTTTGATAAATGCTCCATGTGCACTTGAAAAGAAAGTTTATTCTGACACGATTGGGTATAGTGTTCTGTATATGGCGATCAGAACAAGTTTGTTAATCATGTTGTTCAATTCTTTTACATCCTCACTGTTTTTTGCTCCTGTTATCCATTAAGAGGCATGCTAAAATCTCCTACTGTGATTAGAGATTGGTCTATTTCTCCTTTTAGTTCTATTGATTTTTGTCTCATGGATTTTGAAGCTAACTTACTAGGTGCATGCACACTTATGGTTAGTTCTTTCTGATAAACTGATCCTTTAAAATTGTGATGCATCCCTTTTTAAGCCTGGCAATGCTGGAGAGAAAAGTA
The DNA here is from genome assembly GCF_028749965.1 of Puma concolor. Taxonomy (NCBI): domain Eukaryota; kingdom Metazoa; phylum Chordata; class Mammalia; order Carnivora; family Felidae; genus Puma; species Puma concolor. The sequence continues at coordinate 85,292,650 of NC_141677.1, read as the reverse complement.
AAAGGATTTCCATGTTTCAAATCTACTTTTTATTATCTCAATATATGCACATGAGCTTTCTTTTGGTTAGAGTTTGTATAACATGATTTTCCACCCTTTTACTTTATGCTTCCTGTGTTCTAATATTTAGGATGTATCTCTTGAACTGGCATAATATTGGGTCCTTTTTGTTTTTATCCAGTCTGATACCTTTTTCTTTTAATTAGAAGTCTTTATCCACTTATGTTTCATATAAATTGCTCATGTGTTAGATGGTACAAATGTTATAAACCTACCATCTTGAAAATTTTGTCTTTAAAACAGTTCCACCTTTATTAGTATACTTAGGAGAACACCCTGTTCTATGTATACTTCATCGTACCCTTCAAGAAGGGAGTACCAAACAACTCCCTTCTTGAAATCCTTTTTTTTTCTTTGCCTTTCTAACTACTCAAGTATCTGAATGTGCCATATGCTTTCAAACCACTCTTCCTAAAATTCTACTCATGTTCTACCGACTTTTCAGTCTTCCTTGTGAATTTTTATTCATATAGCTGACCATGAATATCGGTTATTTCTCAAGATCCTTCCTTGGACCTCTTTTCTTATTTCTCTCTAACTTATCCCTGGGTAATCTTATATATTACCATAAATCTGCTCTCCCATTAATGTCTTTTATATTGATATAAGCTCTAGGCACATATTTCCAACTGTCTTGTGGATTTCTTTATCAATATATCCCTGAGGTGATCAAAAGCCTTTATGACCAAAAGTTAATTTATAGATTCTCCTTCTGCCCTTCCAAACCTGGCCCCCTCCTTTAAGACCTCTGTTGGTAAATGACTTCACTTTCAACCCAGTGCCCTGGGTTGAAGCCTCATCCAATGCTTTGTCTCTTCCCCATTCCAGATAGTTTCTTGGCCAAACCCCTAACTGGCCTCCTCACTGGTCTAATTGCTTCCATGTCACCCCTTCTAGTCATGTTCTCCTATGGCTGATGTTCACTTTCTGCTGAATCAATGTTTTCCTATCCCCATGGGTGAAGTGGAAACTCTTTCACGTGGCTTATAGGGCCCTTCCTGGTGCAGCCCCAGTGTCTGCTCACTACTCCCTGTGTGGTCCTCATGCTGTATCCCGTTGGTATCGAGCTGTGTGCTCTCCCAGCCTCCTTCTGCATTACACCCACCCCTGCCTGGAATTCTCATCTTCTCGTCCATGAGTTCTTGTTTGTTTTGTTTTTCTCCCAAGTCTCCACTCAAGCTTTGCCTCTTCCACAAAGTTTCTTTTGATCTCAGCAGAACCATATGGATATCCTTTTTTCATATGCTCCCTACTCACCTTATACACTCCTCTGCTATGGCATAGGAAAATTGCTATTTTTTTAAATTACTGTCTGTATTTCCCACAAGGTCCAAGTCGTAAGCTCTGCTTTCTTGGTGTTTTCATGTCTTCAAAATATAGACAAGTTTGGGTACTTGATACTCCTTTGAATATCAAAAGAATGAAAAATAGGTTAAAAAGTGTTATGACTAGGGTTGTGGCAGTCTTTTTACTGACAACAGATTCAGAAATGGTTTTGGTAATACACTGAAGTCAGGTATTTCTGTATTTTCATTTTGCTTTCTTAATTTCAACAAATATTTTATTGCACACTCATTATATACTAAGGTTTTTCTGATTCACTAATAATGTATCCTGTTTTTTTTTTTTTTTAGTTTTTTTCCATGTTATGGCTAATAGTCTGTATTTCATAGATGAGAAATATAAAACAAATAATTGGTAAACTATTTAACCAAAGTCCTCAACCAGGAAGTAGTATATTTAAAAAGAGATCACAAGCTATTTAAGCTTACTCTTACAACTTTTTCCTTTAAATGATTCTGGTTAGAAGTCTCAATTGCTTACACTGAATAGTTAAAATCATAGTGAATAATAGTCCACTGTTGCATATTTATTTCAGCTTGACTTACTGTTGATAACAGAGTCTCATTTTAGCAGTGATTGTGGTAGCTATTTAATGGGTGTCTGCCACTATCCTAGATATTCACCTGTACATCTATATCTGTTATCTCATTTAATGCTTCCAGCCCTTGAATAACAGATATATTTATCCTGATTTTGCCAATGAAAATACTAAGACTCCACGAGTTTAGGTAAGTGGCTTAAGGGTGGCCTAGACTGGGCATAGAGCAAGAGGTCACCTCTGGATCGGCTGTGCCCCTAAAGCCATGAGCTTTCCTTGGGTGACATTCTCCTATGCAGCCATTCGATTCTGAGGGTAGAGAGTCTTGCCAATCTTCTGTACAGCATTGACCACCATACTTCCTTATGTTGAGTAAGTGCTCCTGCAAATCCAAGGCGACGTGCAATGGCAATGCCTGTGCGTGTTTGGTTTTGATGGTATTCGACCAGGAAGGGTGAGGAGAGGTCCCACTGCTTCTTCTGACAATCTCTCCAGGCTGTGGACATCTGTGTTTATTCTGCTGCATCTCTGGCTGGCTTGGAATCTGTCAGTAATAAGGTGTTATGGTTTTGACTCCACGTTTCACCTGGATGAATGATGTTACTCTTCAATGGTTAAAGTAATTTCTCTCCAACAGAGAAGATTCTTTTTTATCCTTTTTTAGAAAAATGGAGAGTGGCTCTTTCCTCCTGAAGCAGCTCAGCGGCAGAGTGAATCAGGCTGCACTCTGACCCTCCTCAGTGGGAAACATACACCAGAGATGGCCGAAATAGCACCTCAAAATTCTCAGCCACCTCGTTGTGGACAGTACAGGTTCACTGATGTTGAACAGCCAACAGAAATCTCTAGGGTCTGGTGTGTCTCATCTCTCATCAGATCTTGAGGGGGCTGAAGAGTAGGAATCACATGACAGGATGTTCAATTTTTCCGGTGGAAGGAATGTCACAGTGTTCCATGATGATAGAATTACTTACCTGCATCAGGGGACATCAGGGTCATCTTTACGTAAAATGTGACGAGATGCTGCTCACTGGGGAAGACTACCCACCTTCTACTGAGGAGAAATTGTCACACAAGGACACTGTCCCACTCTTACAATACATTCAAAGCCATTGGCTGTCTTTACTAAGTCTACTTATAATGGGAAATTACTCCTGTTCCCTTTTTGGAAGAGTATCTTTTCCAAGGTGGATTACTACTTGTCCGGTTGCACCCTGAGCACTAATCCTTTAATGTAAAGAATGATTAGGATGAGCAGTGAGGATAAAATGGGATTAAGAAATAAGGCTCATGACTTAATTATTAACAGTAAAACTATGAACAGAATCAATAAGGCTGCACATATAACAATGAAGGTAAAAACATCGATGCCTCTGCCAAGATACAGCTTCACCTTGAATAGGAACCGCTACCTGTCTCTGAAAGATAAAAAACACCTTCCTTGTAAACATGTCATAAATGTTCACTGAAATTTAGCCATATGGTTCAGGCTTAGAAATGCCAGTTTTTTAGTTTATGGGGGAAAGAAAAGAATGCTTGTGTTTAGCAGTGAGGAAATGGAGGGCATTGTTTCAGAATTAAGACTCCAGAATTACACATGCTACTTTTCAATAACTATTTTAATAAGTCTTTCATTGCAAGGAGCTTTACATCCTAGAAATGTCTATATGAAGAAATGTCTTGGAGGAAGTCAGGATTCCAGAGGCACAGTGGAAAGACTAACTCATCCGAGAAACCAGAACTAAATACTGGCTACTGAACTCACTGCCTCACTTCCTGTGAACTCACTGTCTCACTATACTCACTGCACTCACTGAACTCACTGCCCTCACTGCACTCACCCCCCATGAACTCAGTGTCCTCACTGTGCTCATTGGCCTCGTCGCTGCCTGTGAACTCACTGCACTCACCGCACTCCTTGTCTCACTGCCCACTCATAGCCTCACTGCACTCACTGAACTCAGCTCACTCACTGCCTTACTGCACTCACCGCCTGCGAATGTGGCAGTGTCCCATGAGCCCGCGAGCTCTAGGTCACACTCTAAAAGTTGAAGGACGCCTATAGCAGACAGCTGTTCCCAGCATCACGAGTCATACCAGCAAAGCGCTAACACCGAGCAGTCATTCACTCACAAATGTCAGTCACTGTTGTCATTTTGAACGAGAACCGTAATCACTTGAGATGTTTTTTAACATCAATCGTGGCAAAAGACATGGTCTGGAAGGCCATAGCTGAGAGCTGGGCACGTGGTGTTCTCATCAGGCCTCTTTCCCCTCGTGTCCGGGTAGTCATAGGCTGAACTCCCTACACCTCCTTTCCTCGTTGGTAAATTGGAGGGGTTTGGACTACATAATCACTTTTATTGCTTTAATATAATACAGTTCAATGATTTTAAAAAAATTCACACTTCACATAATAATAGCACTTGGAATGTTTAGTGGGAATGAATAAAAAGGCTTTTAAAAATAGGTACTGCTAGGGTAGTTTGAGATAATTGAGGCTATTATAGGTAGAAATGAGTCACACAGAAGAAGCGTGTTTGCATAGTTTTCACTTAACAAATGAGAAATATTCTTTTATAGAATTTTTGCTGGGTGTTCAGTAACAGGATTTTAGCTATTGTCAATCTTGGTTGATGACAGACTTTGTCTTCCTGCTGAGAAGCTTCTAAAGCGTGTACTCCATCAATGACCAAAGGAAGGGATGTCCTGCTTCGTAATTCCTCATGGGAATTGGGCATCAAATCTCCTCCAGTGGATGGGGGGGGTGCAGAAAGGAGAACAAAATGCCCAGAAGAAGTCCTCTCAGGACCGAATGTGGTGAAGACGTGTCCTGGAGATTCACAAGAGAAGTTCCAGGGATGAACTAACACGAACAGATAGACTAATACACCCTGATGATACAAAGAGAAATTAAGACCATGAGAAATGATCGGACTGATGACATTTTGTAGATGCGATAATGCAGGGTGTTGGCCAAGGCAGCGTTTGTGGTTGAATTGTGCCTTTCTCAACTCTCCATACGTCAGAATTTGACCTTATTTGGAAGTAGGGTCTTCACAGAGGCAATCAAGTTAATATGAGGTCATTAGGGAGGTCTCTAATCCAATATATGAAAAGGGGAAATTTGGACACAGAGACAGACGGATACGGAGGGGAGATGATGTGAGAACACACAGGGAGAAGACAGCCACGTGACAGGAGCTGAGCAGCTATACGCCAAGGATGCCAGCAGCAGGAAGGTGAAAAGGATTCTCCGTTAGAGCTGTCAGAGACAGGGGGGTGCTGGCAATGCCTTGAGTTCAGATTTCTGGCCTCCCAGAATGGTGAGACAGTCAGTCGTGTTGTCCTAGGCCACTCTAGAACTTTGTGGTCCTTTGTAACAGCAGCCCCAGCAAACTGATAATGTGCACAGATTCCCTACGCCCCAGAGTAGGCTATGATTTCTCCTTTCCAGAGAGCAGTTTGTCAATGTGTATCAAGAATCTTAAAAGCGATCATTCAAAGGGAAGATTCTGATTCTTCTATAAGATGACCATGAAGGATATGTCATAGCAAAGGACAGAAACAGGGACCCGCTGTGTGGGCAGACAGGACGGTAATGGGTGACTCAGGATCACCAGGACCACTTTCAGGAGTTGGGGTTTTGTTATCACTTTACTGTGATTCCTTGGAAGAATTTCATGCAAGAAAACACTAATATCCACTCACTCTTACAGTGAGCATCCCTGCTTGCTCTTAGGACAATGGAGAGGAGGGAGTCAGGAGGCAGACAGAGAGAGCAAGTAGGGGCCACCATAGGAGCTCAGGGGAGACTTAGTGGTGGCCAGACTGGGGTGTGGGCAGGGGACACAGGAGAACTGGGTCCACTCAGCATGCATGTTGGTGGGGGGATGCTCAGCACATGCTGTGGAGGAAGATTCCTTGGTTTTCAGAATGAGAAACTAGAAGGATACTGTTACTCCTGGTGTGGAGACCACTGGGCTGGAAGCAGAGTGGGGGTGGTTGGATGGAGACTCAGAAGGTCCATTCTGCACATACCAAATTTAAGTTCAGATCTCCACATACAGATGTCAAGTAAAAGATGTGGACAGACTGGCAGTGAAATGTGGGAGTCCTTAGCACAATGGTGGTATTTAAAATCACGGGAGTCGGGGCGCCTGGGTGGCTCAGTCGGTTAAGCGTTCAGCTCTTGATTTCCGCTCAGGTCATGATCTTGTGGTTTATGGGATCGAGCCCTGTGCCAGGCTCTGATCTGAGCGTGGAGGCTGCTTGGGCTTCTCTGTCTCCCTTTCTCTGCTTTCATACTTGTGTTCTCTCCATCTGTCTCTCTCTCTCTCTCAAAAATAAATAAATTTAAAAACAAAATAAATAAAATCATGGGAGTGGACACCATCCACTGGAGAAGAGAAGAGAAAGCGGGGTGAAGGCTACCTGATGCCACCGTGCTTCCCATAAAGGCTGTTTTGAGAAGCTGATTGATCGCGATTCACAAAGCACCGCTCTGAGACTATGAAATATTTGCATCTGGAGAGCAAAAACCTCTGCCACTGTACTGGCTCCGTTGAGTGTGGAAATCCACATCTGAGAAGCCGGAAGGCACACAGAGGCAGTTGACTGCTTTAGAAAGACAGGGAGCCTTCCTGTACGGACCTGCTCTAGCACTCAGGGTGTGTCGTCTGGAGGATTGGTAGCTGAAGGAGGGGAGTTGACCGCTGTTCTCAGATCCTCGCCCCTGTCATCACGCCGGAGTCAGCTTCCCAGGGCTGCCGTCGTAACCTACCACAAACCGGGAGGCTTAGCACTACAGGAATGTATCATCTCACGGTTCTGGAGGCCAGAAGTCCAGGGTCAAGGCTTCTGATTCGACAAACTGTGGAGGAAAGATTCAGAAGACATTTGCTCACTTCCACAGGAAGAATTTCTCCCTCTTCCTCCTGCACCAACTGACTAGCATTTCCTTGGCACTTACTATGTTCCAGCATTCCTGCCAATTATCATTAGACTGGAGAGCTTTGAAAACCAGTTAAGGATCTCACTAGCAGGGGTAGACTCCTTAGATTTTTTTTTTCCTGTAAGATATGATGTATTTTTTTTTCAAGTAAAAATACATATTGTAAGGTCCAATACATTTGGAAAATGATGAACTAAATGTCTTTAAAAATACTTTATTTTATTTTATTTTAATTTTATACAGAAAGAGAGCAAGTGGGGGAGAGGTGCAGAGGGACAGAGAGAATCTTAAGTAGTCACCACACTCAGCATGGAGCTAGATGGGGGGCTTGATCCCATGAGCCCAGGATCATGACCCGAGCCGAAATCAAGAGTCAGATGCTCAACCGACTGAGCCACCCAAGTGCCCAGAGGTAAATGTCTTGAAAGAGGTTTCTGTACTACAGAATTCCCAGAACTTTTAACGTTCTAACGGGCATTGAGTCCAAGAAGGAGAGACAGTATACTTTTCCTGATGATTTGATTTTTATTCCAGCAAACATCTCCTGGAATTACCATTCTTAGGAACACAGAAGGGGAAATGTCGTTTTGCACAATCGTTAACGTCAGCCATTAGTTATAAACCTGGGATGTGTCTTTTCCTCTGTTTGAGGAGGAATCACTTTGAAATGTAGGGAAACCTCACCAAGAGCCTAGAAGACACCATGTTGAGACTTCACCCGAGAGCCTGCTTTACAACCATGCGCAATTCCAGGGAATCTCAAATGTCAGGTGATTCCTTGTGCGCCCGAGGCTTGGATTCGGTGGCCTAACTTCAGGTGCATAGACTGGGGTCATGGAGAGGTTGAGGAGGCAGGGTTCAAGCACCCATGCTTAGTGATGGGACAAGTACAGATTCTCCAGGAAATGCCGACTTGATTAACGCACCTTTCACTTCAGTGGGATTCTTTGATGGTTGTTAAGAAAGCAGTGCCCTGTTTCCCGAGGATTCACCTGAATGATCTAGATCTTTCCTTCCTCCTGTTGGGACAAACGGTACCTGGTGATCACGAACGCGTGATGCAGGACAAAGAATTGGAAAGTTAACAGACACAGAACGTAAAGACTAACAGAGACAGTTTTCAACTTTTTTTCTTCTTTTTTCCTTTTCCTTCCTTTCTTTTCTTTTTTTTCCACTGCTCCAATTTCTCTTTTGTCATTGCATTAATTAGAAATTTAGGTAAATGACATAAGTGCCCCAATTTTTTATATCTGCCAGGAGAACAATTAGGCCATTAGAAGTAACAAATGGTCCGGACTCATGTTGCCTGTTGAAAATTTTCAAGCTACATTATTTCTGACAAGAAAAAAACAAATAATAGTTGTTTTGGCCAATTTTTACCATAAGCAATGTCAGCTTTAGCAGATGCAGCTGAGCCCTGGCTCTCTCTCCATTGTCATGCCTCATTAAAGTGTGCTGACTGGCGGGTCCCCAGTCCTTTAGGTAAACACTTATTTACATGAACTGCGACATTTTTCTTTGGTGACAATTTCTAATTGTTTAGGCAACCAAGGGTGATATATTAAACACTCGGAAAAAGGCTTCACCTGTGAAACAAATTACTTTAAATTAACTATCCTTTCAAAAGAAAGGCAAAATTTCAAGATGGACAAATTAGGCCCTTCTCAGGCACATATGGTAAGTGTTTCAAACACGTCCCCACTGGTACCCACTCCAGAGAACAATTCTTCATGATGGAGAGGAAGAGTTTCTGGCTCATTTGGGGGTCTTTTCCATGCCAGCATTTGCCCGCAATGTGCTCAGAAGGGATCCTGCTAGGGCTGAACGTCACGCGGTTCCCTCCACGTTTGGGGCTTCACTGACTCTGTAGCCTTTGCTTTCTGAGCTTAACTCTTTCCGAGGTGTACTTTGATACGAGGCTCTCTTGCAACAGCCTCCATCATTTGCTCTCTTTTACATGTGACTTCTGGTAACTTACATGGTCACTATCTGTTAAAATTCATCAAGTAGCCACATGCCCACATCTTCCGAGCCGGGTAGACTGACGTTCCCAGCTCTGAGCAGGGAAAAGACAGGGTCCGGGCGAAATCAATCACCAACACTACGGCTCTAACATGTTCACTTTGCTTAGGGTGCTGGGCGAGGTGCATTGAGAGTAGCATATTAAGAGTCAAGGTCAAATCCCTATTGTCCTGGGTTGGATACTGTCCCCCTCCCCACATATCGTACCCTTCCCAGAACCTCAGGATGTGCCCTTATTTGGAAATCGTGTCATTTCTGATGTCATCAGTTAGGATGAGATGGTAACGGAGTAGAGCGGGCCCCATACCAAGAGGACTGGTATCAGGCATACAGAGGGGCTCCGAGGGACAAAGGCCATGCCATGATGAAGACAGACATTGGGTGATTCATCTACGAGGCAGGGAACACCAAGGGCTGCTGGTGAGCCCCAGAGGCTGGGGGAGGCGCGGGACTGATTCTCTGCCAGCCTGGGGAGCACCCAGCCCTGCCCACACCTCGGTCTCAGATCTGGGTGTCACAAGTGTGAGAGCATAAGCTTCCATTGTTTTCTTCCCACCGTGTGGCACCTCGTGACGGCAGCTCTAGGACACAAATACACACCGTTTAAATGGGAGTTGAGGCAGCGAGTCACCACATATGAAGTGTCACTAGTTCACATCCTTTGGTGTAGCATCATTTGAATGCATTTGTAAAGGAAGTCCCACACTGAGCGAGCAATTAAAACAGGTAAGGTTTACTTAAAAAAAAAAAAAAAAGGTAAGTACATTTTCAGTGTAGTTGGCAGTTTAATGAATTTATTTGCTGCTACTCTTTATGGGAAATGCAAGCAAATGGGGTGATGAGAAAATGATGTTACTTTAGAGCCACGTTCCCGCTTCCCATGGACCCCGACTGTCGATCCACAATCGGGCATCCACTCGCGCCCCCGCCGTGTTGTGGCTGAAACCACGACACCTGTCCTGAAGGAGACACTGCCGTCTTCGCGGATCAGAGTACAGCCCATGCGGGGTCTTCATGATCCTCGCCCTGAGCCAAAGTGAGTTCCTGCCTCTGTGAGCTTGTCGGTCCCCACTTCTCACTCTGGAGCCAAGCAGCTAGGACTCTGCAGGTGGGTGAGAGCCATCACGTGTCTGTCCACTCTGTGTACCAGTGAGACCCAGGACCTGGGCGCCTTCTCATGCTCGGCTGCCAGACTCCTCCACGTTTGAGGGCTTCATTGAGCATCTTCTGATGTAAGAAGCAGAGAAATATCAGGAAGCCGAGAAACAGGTGATGAAGAATCAAACTTCCCACTCCCCACCTGTCTCAGGGCCCATCGCTGCCCCTGGGCACACACCACTTCTTGGCTGGTCACCTTGTGTGGGAAGGGTGGGGTCCCACCAGCTCAGCCAAGGTCTCCCGTCTCCCTCACAGTGGAGCTTGCTCTACTGACCACATGAGAGGATGCCCGTGTCTCGAAAACGTACTCCTACACAGACTCTCACAGCCGTGAAATCTGCCAGTTTGCTCTCGTGCCTTCGGAACTTCAGAGCATACCCATGGGTTTGCACCAGGTGAAAGAAAGGCAGGAGGCAGTTGTCCTAAACCCTAGACACTTCTCCAAGAATTTCTGTGCAGTTGCATAGACAGCATCGAGTGCTGTTGTAAGAGCCACTGGATGGGCTGTGAATTCCCAGAGTGCTTTTAGTGGATTTATAGCTAAACTAATAAATACTTTTCCCTGTGGTTTGCTTGAATCAGGTTGCTGTGAAATTGATCCCAGGCTCACCTAAAACCACCGCCAGTGGCCCTGAACTTTTTTCCTCCTTGTAGCTACTCAGCTTTGCTTCTATCTGGAGCCTCCGTCTCTTCCTCTAGACACTTGTATTTCCCGGAAAAAGCTGTGAGTCCTTTCCTGTGTTAGTGTTCATTGTGTGCGTTCTTTCATCAACACAGAGGTATTGCTTTTAGAGGGCTTATGTACATCTTCCATCTAAATAGCTGTGCTGACAGCTCAGAGCCTGGAGCCTGCTTCAGATTCTGTGTCTCCCTCTCTCTGCCCCTCCCTTGCTCGTGCTCTGTTTCTGTATCTCAAAAATAAATAAACATTAAAACAAATTAAACAAAAAAGAAAATTAGTGTTTTCATTCCTCATAAGATCTTTGATTTCTTTTAAGCTTCTTTATTTTGAGAGAGAGACAGAGAGAATGAGTGATGGAGGGTCACAGAGAGGGGGAGAGAGAACCCCAGGCAGGCTCCGTGCTATCAGCACAGAGCCCCATGTGGGGCTCAAACTCATGAATTGAGAGATTGTGACCTGAGCCAAAATCAGGAGTCTGACGCTTAACTGACTGAGCCACCCAGGTGTCCCAGATCTTTGACATTTCTAAAAAAAAAAAAAAAAAAAAAAAAAAAAAAAGAGAAATGGTGAAAAGGGGTAAGGCGTGGGTCAGAATTTGGAACACATCTTGGGAGGAGTCCATTTTAAATCTAAACACACATGTGCCAGAGAACCAGGCGGGATTGACTCCATTTGTGTAACTGAGTTTTTCCACTTCCTGGAAAGGTTGCTCACTGAAGCCCAAATGTGAACTTTCTAGGGAGGAGGAGCTGCAAAGGGAGGCAGCAGGGAGGGAGGCGTGGAGGGCATCCGGGGGTCCAGAGACCCTCCAATTGGCAGCCCAGCACTTTGTGAGTAAGAGACGTTTGGATGTCTCAGCGAGGCGGCACGACCCACCCCGCCCCTGGAGCTGCTCCATCCACCAGGCAGATGCAGAGACTTTGAAGCTCCTCATGTCGGTGACAGCTGGGTCCACAGCCCATGGGCTTGACAGACTCTGAGTAGCTCATTTGCTCATGTGTCATCAATGCCCACCCACCTGTGTGCCACAGCCAGGAGCCTGGAAGGGAGAAGAATCCAATCATAGTCCAGAGGTGGATTGGAGCACGGGCGTGAATTGTTTGTCCTCTTTCCAAACCTAGTCACTCACATGTAGCTTTTGAGTGCTTACTAGATACCAAGAGGGCAGATTTACAGGTTGAATTAAAAGATTCCAACCATAACAGCCCCCAAATATATGTTGGAGTCATAACCCCAGTTTCTCTGAACATGACTTTATTCAGGAAGAGGTCATTACAGATGTAAATCATTGAAAAGAGGTCATACTGGAGTAGGGTGGACCCCTAATGACCAGTTTTGTCAGAAGATGGCCAATGAAAACAGAAACAGGAAGAGGAGGAAGAGGAAGGAAAGGGACCAAGAGACCCAGAGTTCTTTGTTGGCCATGTGATTCCACTTGTCCCACCATCCTCTCCTCTGGCTCTTCCCTCACTTCAACCCTGGGAGGGGGCGGGTGGCAGGGGCCAGGGGACAGGAGGAGCTGTCAGAGTAGAGATGGGGCCCAGCACCCTCCCTCCAGACTCAGTGCTGGGTGTGAGCAGTGGCAGGTGGGAGGGGGTGGGTGGAGAGGCAGGAAAATTGTCTTTTGATCTCACATGGGCTGACATTCTTGTTTAATTCACTGGACATAAGTTATAACAGCCCAACATATTAGATTTTAATTAGTGATGATGAAAATATACAAAGAGAATATTGTTAGACATCCATAAATAACAAAATGACAATATCAGTGGGGGGATTTAACATACTTTCTCTTAATACCTAGTAAAAAATACTATGTAGGAAATTTCAGTAATATAATTAGTATATAAAACATTAATAATCTAGCTAATATATGGAATACCCCATAAAAATATACACTATTTTTAAACATCCATAGAACATTTAAAAAAATGTGTCACTTATCCCACAAGAAAATCCCAATATATTCCACCAAAGGAATATTTTATTGTGACATAGTCTCTCTTATGGCAATGTAATGAGACTAGAGAAGTTTCATGAAAGAAATAATAATTTGAAAAACTATGGCACCAAGACAGGAAAATTAAAAATCTTTTCCTGAGAATGCAAAAGGCAGGTAACTAAAAACAGGTGAAGGACAAACAAACTTTAATTATTGACATAAATAGTATGAGAATGGTACATGGGAAGCCTCCTGGGATATGGCCACAGGTGTACCAATATGCAAATTGATAGCTGTTAACGTTTTTATTATTAACAACAATAAATATGAGAACAAACCATTCTATCCAAGAATACAATAAACAAAAAACAAAAAACAGCATAAATTTACCCGAGAATAGAATAGTAGGAGAAAGGAATTGGTAAGGATGAAATCAACTCTTAGAATATTACAAAAATGTTAAACAATGCGATTGAGGAGTAAAATCGAGTGCTGATTCTTTGAAAAGAATTTTAAAAAGCTTATTTTGTATGACCAAAACAAAATTTAAAAAATTCACCTTCTGAGTGCGGAAGGTTGAGTGGAGGGACCATTCACATAAGACCAGAGATGATACAAAATATATCTGCATATCATTGATAATCTTGATGACACAGTGGGTGTATAGGAATATGTATGATTAAAATTGACTTGGAATATGAGGTAGAACCCCTGTTTGGGCCATGTCACTATGTGAAATGAAAATCAAAACAAGCCACTTACCCTCTACTACCCCAAAATGCAACAACCATCAATGGTTTCAATGGTGATTTCCATGGCTTTGCATCTTTCTGTCTGCAATTACTTTCTACTCTATGTAAACTGTTTCTCAGCACAGGAAAGGAAATCTTTTCAATTCATTTTATAAAATAGAAGATTCTTGATATCAAGGGTATAGAAAGAAAGCCATAAATCAATTTCACCTATGAAAAAGTCCTAAATAAAACATTACCACACTGAAAGGAACAGGGTACTCAGAAACAATGATGAACTCTAACATTTGTTGAGCCTGTCCTTGTGTTGAGCCTGACTTTGTACACACAAATCTCACTTAAATCCTTGGCGACGATGTTCAAAAAGATGAGCATTAGATGGCTTGAAGAGGTCAAGTAAGATGTTCATTATCACGTAACCGAGAAGTAGTAGAGATGAGATTCAAACCTAGATTTTTCTGAGTCAGGATTCTAAACTTTTGAGAACATCTCACTGTGACTTCAAAGGGTTCTTTGTAAGCAGGAGTGAGTCCCCACGAAGAAATCTGAGAGACTTGATCCCATTTATAGGGGACAGGTAAAAAACACATGAGATTATCTTGTTTGATGCAGACCAATTATTTGATAAAATTGAACATTTCTTCTTGATAGTAGTAGCAAGGACAAAAGGGGATGTGTCCTAAGCATGGAAATAATACTTTATAAGATCACAGGCTCTCTGCCTTCCTGGCGTCATTAGTGTCACATCTTTTACAGTTAAGAACAAGATGATCATGATGATTCCTATTTAAATAGGCTCTTTTTAAGTTTTAGAAAAAAGACACACAATTACCAGAAGGGAATAGGTAAGTTTAGGATGGTTTCCAGTTGATGTAAGTATTTGTGAAACATAAAGAAATCAACTGAAAACACATTAGAATTACTGAGGCAATTTTAGTGGCTTTTTAGCTGATATTTAGCTGTGTCAACTAAAACTTAATTTATAACTAATGTGCATACATTAGTAGATTTTTATTTAACACAAAACAACCAACAGCAAAGAACACACATTCCAGGTAAAAAGCATCTGTAATAACAGCAACAGAAATATAAAATAAGTCTGAACAAAATTACAAAGTGTCCTGGAAAAGCATTAAAAATTATAAAACTTTGCCAAGGGACAGGGAAAAAAAAACTTAAACAAATATAAAGAATAATGTTCCCGTATGGGAAGATTTAGTAGTTCAGATGTCAACTTTTGCCTAATTCATCCACAAATTCAATGAATATCCAATTCTGGTCCCAGCGGGTTTCAGGACGGAACTTTAACAGAATGTTGTTAAAGTTCATCTGGAAAAATAAATGGCTGAGAAGAGCCAAGGAAATTTTGAAAAATAAGAAGAATGAGAGAGGACTTGACCTACCGGATTTTAAAACACTGAGTGACTAGAACAATGTGCTTTTGGCGCAGGATAAATGGATCAACGGCACAGAAAAAAAAAATTCAGGGAGAGACATGATTTAGATAAATCAAAGCTGAAGTCTTAGGGTGGTAAGAAAAGAAAGGGTTATTCAGTAAATAGTTTGGGGCAACTGGTTACGCATTTGGAAAAAGAACAGAGAGATTCACACTTCACAATTAGACTTAAAATGAGCACCAAAAAGAACAGTATTTTAAGTTTAGGAACGGATCTATTTTAATACCAGAAAAAAAATCTATGTAAAAGTTGATTTAATCTTTCTGTAAGCTAAGGAAGGCTTCTGTGAGTGTGACATCAAATGTAGAAACCAAGAAAGGAAAGTCGATGGGTTTGAACCTGTAAAAATATAGTTGCAAGTTAAAAAGTTAGAATACTCACAAATTATGAAAGATGTTTGCAATTTGTTCTACAGTTCAAGTGCTAACATCTTCAGTATGGTGAGCATTTTTCAAATCGCTAAGAAAACTATTAACCAGAAATCTTCACCTTTAGGCATTCACCTTCATAGTCATGACATGCTTTCTTTGTCTGTCTGTTTCTCCATGCACACACACGTACATGCACACACGTGCACAACACAACACAAATGCACATGCACAGCACACACATACATGCATGGATACACGCATGCACACATACACACACATATATGCACCAACATGCATGCACTTTCATTCCTGTGCTGTTAAAATAACAAAACCCAGATAAAGACAATCAATGCATCCAGCACGGAGGGACTGGGTATCTTATGCAGTCAGGAGAAAGGATATGATATGATTATATGGGAAAATCTCCCATCTGTGCTATAAAATATGAAAACAAGGCAAAGCACTTGTGTGTGAATGTGTGTGTGCATGTGTGTGTGCAGTACGTATGGTAGGAATCAACACTGCTTTCAGGGACCGTATTTGAGAAAAGTAACTGGCATGTGCCATGAGGTAGAAAGGGGACATACCGTTGAATTTTCTAATCGTGCACGGCATTTAAAAAAAAGAAATGTCAACAGGCATTACTGGGGAGAGATTATGAGCAAGTTGAGTTTCCTTCTTCATGCTTCCTTGTGGTTAAAAAACTAACAACAACCAATAAATATTAAGTTAAAAATAAAACTATAGGAAGAAAAATACACGGAAGATTTAAAAGGGTAATTAAATAAAAGGGAAGAAATACAAATGGCCAATAAGCATAAAATCTCTAAACTTGACTAGTAATGAGATACAAATAAAAATGAAATGCTCTCTTACTTACAAAATTATGTATATAGGTTTTTACTTATAAAATGTGTGATAATGTCTGATGCTGGAAAAATATAGGGAAATGGGTATAGCTAAAGGCATATGATCTGGCCTATCTGATTAAAGATTTTCTAATATTTTAAGTTCTATTATAAGTTTCATTTTACGTTTTTATGGAAATAATTATGGGTGTTAATAAAGACTTGGCTTCAGAGATTTTTTTATTGCAGTATCTTTGGTGACAGAAAAACAGAGTGTAATCAACTGTATATTCGTGGTAAATTCATACCATGAAATGCTAGGCAACCATTAAAAATCGTTCTGGAAAAAAAGTTGTGGAATACTATTTAGTATAAAATATTTAGCGTAAAAGGTGGGCAATAAAACAGTCTGAATGGTTTGACCCAAAGTTTAATTTAAAAAGTGTGAATTCTTGGCGCACCTGGGTGGCTCAGTCAGTTGAGCACCGGACCCTTGATTTTTGCTCAGGTCATGATCCCAGGGTCGTGGGATTGAGCCCCGTGTCAGACTCTGCACTGGGAGTGCAGCCTGCCTAAGAGTCTCTTTCTCTCCCTCTGCCCCTCTCCCCAGTTTGTGTGTGCTCTCTCCCTCACACACTGAAATTAAGAAAAAAGTTTCCTGTTAAAATAATAATAAAAAATAAAAAGGGTGAATTCTTATGGCAAAAGGTAGGAAAAAAAATATGCCAAAATGTTGAAATGGATATTTCTTGATTTTGGCACTGTGAGTGACTTTTATTTTTCTTCTCTTTGCTCACCCTTAAATCCCCGCCATCCGGATTCTCCCACGAAGTAGGTCTAGAGAACGGGGCACCTCGTTCATTAACTTCGCGAAAATAACTTGAACGTCCGCTACATGCAGGGCACTACGTGGCTCCTTCTGCCGAGGACTCACAGTCGGGCAAGGAGACACGCATGGAAGGACCGGGGAGCAGAAAGACACCTCCCGGCTTCTGCAGAAGACCAGAGAATGGCAGCTGCTTAGCTGGGAAACATATTCCAGTGTCTCCAGAGTTCCTCTCTGAATGTCCCCTGATTCGGTCAAATGCAGTCCTGAGGGTCGGGATCCTGTCTGCGTGGGTTCTCTCCCTCTACGTCCAGCCTGCTCTGCAGGAAAGCATTAGCTCCCACGGGTGTCCCCTCCCCCTGCTCTGGGCTCTTGGAGTAAGGTGCACACGAAGGCTGGGCCACGCTGGCAACTGTGAGTTCCATGCTTCTGGGCTTGTAATCTCTCTCCTGGGTTAGGCTGGGAAAAGATCAGGTACAAGACGAGGGCCAAACCCATGAGAGGGGAGTGATGAGACACAGCCATTCCCCACACCACCGGTAATAATTTCCTTATTTCCTGATTTCGTTGAAAGGCAGCTAAGGTCTGGAAAAGAGAGGAGGCTAATAACATCCCCTTAGCACAAGGCTGGCATATGGCAGATATCCAGTAGACACCTTTGAATGTGGAGCAAAGGAGTTTACCAACTTGGCCTTCACTTTGTCCGCTGTACCCTGTCCTTCCTGGGCCAGGCTCCTCCCGTCCCAGCCACGGTAAATGTCACACCCTCTGTAGAGAGCCAGGATCCTCACAGCCCCAGACTCCGCGCCTGCAGGGACTTTCTCTCTCTCCTCTGTAAAGTCCTATTTCCTCTTTAAGACCTACCTCCACCTGTTGGTCCACTGTGATGTAAACTGCTTCCCTTTTCATCCCATTTTATTGTCAGTGTTCTGTTTCCATCCTGGATTATTGCCCGCTGTGCTAGATCGTTCCTGGAGCAAACACTGTTGTCCCAGAGTCTGAGTGACTTCTGGTGTCCTGAGCTGCTTTAGGCTTTGTATTTCTCCAGGCACCTGTGTCCCATCCACCTTCTTACTGAAGCATGATTACGTAGCAAGATGGTGTGTCCTGAAATAATATACTCTACTTCCAAACGCATACCTGCACGCACACACACACACACACACACAAACGCACATACATGAACACACACAGGTGTTTAAATTTTTTCGCATCTCCGAGTGTTCATAAAACAAATATTCAAGGAGAATAAAATTTGTTGCAAGTCTGCGAGGTACCAAGAAGCAATCTTGCCATGGTCTCTCCCCAGTCTCCTCCACTGGAAGGTCCCTTTAGTTCCAAACCGAATGGGATGTCTCAAGGCCCACCTAGCACTTGGGTGGCTGGTCACCATGGCTGCCCGTTAGCAAAGCCGGTGCATCGGGCTACCTTCGTCCCCCAAATCTGGGATCTCAACAGAATTTTAGCCTCACTGAGTTGCTCTAGGCAAGGATGGAGTTCTTAAATCTCTGAGCTGGTCAGCCTCACCACCTAGTCTCCTGCTGAGTCATCGAGACCCATTTTGGTTTTTATTTTGTTAATTTCATGCCTTATGCTAAGTCCATATTGAGTACTTAATCTTGTTAAGAAACATCCACAAAATATTTATTACCGGGAAACTTATTTCATAGGTAATTGCATTGTACTTTTTTCTAAAAAAACTTTTATTTTATGCTTTTTCGTGAAATAATTAAAAACATCATTTTCGTTTTGATCTTTTGGGGATTAAAACTATATTTAATCATGCAATGTATTTTTATTATTTTTGTTCTTGTGTTACAGCAAATGTGCAGCGGTTTTTATCTCCTCTTTGTACTTGCAATAACATATTATTTGACCATGAATCACTTTAATGGATTGAAACATAAGCATGTGAATTGAAAAATAGATACATTAGTCAAATCAATAAATAAATATGAAAATATATTTCTACGATGAAAAACCATCTTGGCTACTGTGTCCTCCAACTTGGACAGAGAGAGCTGAAATATATGGCCGTAAAATATAGCTTGTATGTCACCTAGCCAGTGCCTGCAGCCTAAAAGGAATTTTGAGCACTGGGTACGTAGTATTTCATCAACAAAATCATAAAATAAAGGCATTAAAATGAAGGGATGATGGAGTACTGCAGGACGTTTGTAAAATCACCCTTCAGTCTGAGGCTGGAGTAGTTTAGGATTAGACATTGCGTACTTTTCCTATAAATTTGCTTACAAATAGCATGCCTTAACAAGCAGTGTTACCAGGCTGGCCCTGTAGCAAATATATTTCTACTATTTGTTGCTAAACAAACTCTACTTGTACTCTACGGTATAGCTGGGGTTGAAATAAATAATTCATCTGTGGTCTAAAAAAGTCCAACTATTACAGTTGTCACCCAGAGTATTTGTCTTTGCTAATTAATGACTTAACATAGCTCCTTTTAGCTATTCAAAAGCCAGCTCCCCATGTTTTTATATACTTCTCCTCATGTGCTGTCTTTATTGGATGAAATCCCCTATTAGTCATAATCAATGTTCAATCTCTAATTTCATAAGATAATAAAATGGGCTGCAAGGATTATTAGTAGTTACATTGTGTAACTTATCAGTTATTTGTCAGATGAATGTCGGAATATAATTAACATGCATTATTTTAACGAATACAACTGAGAAATAAGGATTTTAAGTGACTTGCCTTTCTCAGAAACTAGGCACAAAATACAGCAAGGAGATCTGTATTTGCATTTATTTACATATCAGCGTAATTTTTTTTTTTTTTTTGCTGCTGCACCTAGTACTAGTTAATATCTTTCAATTGCAAATTGCTACAATTTGTTTGATTATATTTTTACACACGTTAATGAGATCCAGCAACATTAATTAAAATGCGTAGGTTCTGTTCGATTGAGGGACTTTTACAGAATAGCTGTGAAATCAGGTAAGGGATTTACAGATTTCGGGTTGGGGGGTGTCCTGAAGTTCTTGGCACCCATGGCATCTCCAGGCGTCCCTGTGCCAACCATCGCCAAGTGCTGGGCCCCGGGACCAGCTCAAAGGGGACGGGGGTGTTCCCTCCATTTCCACCAAGCACCCCTCCGCCTCTGGATCCCCTGCCCTCCCACCTTGCCCAGGGTCCTGGTAAAACACCATATGGGGGAGCACGACCACCGCACGGAACCCAACTCCGCAGGATGCAAAGCAGGGGCGAAACCTTTTGGATTTTAGTCATCTCTTGAGTTGACAGCAGTGTTATTTTGCTCCTCTGGGTCCATCCACAGCTACCACTGACAGCCAGCCAGGGGACCAAGGAAGATCCTCCTCTCAGATTTTAATGTATCATTTATGATTTATTTCCCCTTCTCCCACAAGGTTTGTGATGTGACCTGTCCTAGGGAGTCAGACTTTGAAAAGCAGAAGTTGTGACGCAGTGCTCACGCGGCATCCCGGGGTTAGACCCCGCTTGGACCCCTCCCGGCTGTTTGGGAGACAAGGACGCCCTCCAAGGAGGAGCTGAGTCTCAGGGGCTCTGAGACAGGACTCAGGCAAGAAATCCTGGGGCACATGCTTTGAACTGCAGGGGCGTCCTACTGAGTCACATTATGTGCCCTCCAGACGCGTGGCCCTGGGAACCCACCAGAGAACTGTAAGGAGAACTCTGTCCCCACGCACACATTTCAGCTATGAGAGCACGGGCAGAGCTCTCTCCCGGCCAAGCCCAGTCCCCGCCCAGCAGAGGCAGGGACCCGCTGTGCCCGCACTGCCCACCTGATGACCAGCACTGGGAAGATAGGCGGTGAGGGCTCATCTTGCTGACCCGGATTCAACGGTGCCAGTTTCCATGTGCACTTTTTATGAAACATTTTATTCGGGGCAACTGCTGTGACATGGGTTGGCTTTTCTTTTCTTTCTTTCTTTCTTTCTTTCTTTCTTTCTTTCTTTCTTTCTTTCTTTCCTTTTTTCTTTTGCCTTTCTTCCCTGTATTTTCTGGTTTATTCTCTGTCCAGTTGGTTTTGGTTATGATGTAGCCCACCCACGTGCAGGTTGCAGAGATGGGTGAATAAAAGTCAGAAACAATTCAGAGTAATTGTGGTGAGAGCTTTGTAGAACATCTGTGGATGCCAGGGATGCATTTGTGGAATATGCTAGCATATGACTTTGGAATCGATAGTTCGAATTTCTTTTCTTTTGAATTGATTTGTGTGTGTGGGGGGGGGGGGGCAAATATCCAGAAACCCATCTGAATAAAAATTATTTTTGAGTCACAGATATGTTGGCAATATTTAAATGCCAAATGGGGAATACTGTATGCACATAAACATTTCAAATAATGCCAGTAAAAATTATAGTGACTCATTGTATAGACCACCCTGTGCCAGCGTCGGCGGATTTCGAGCACAGAGCTATTTCTGGATCAACATCATGCTTTATTTAATGTATCGACCCCAACATACTGTTGTCATTAAAGTTGCTAATAAATGGGGTTTAATTTTTAATGCAGTAAATTGTTTATTGTACCGATGCTGCGTTCTTCTTTGAGGAAATTGTAGGGTCATTGCTTATACAAAGCACCTTCCATTTTCAGAAAAGCCAGACTTATAGCTTCAGCTGTATTTCTTGTGTCTGTGCCCTCATTCCCTGAGTGTGAAAACTTTATTGCTCATTATCTACTGGGCTGTGATGAAGTGACAGATGATTTATTGGGAGCCAAAAACTGTGTTTCAACGGCGAACATTTTTATCCTTTTGTACTGCAGCCCTTGAACCTCCTGCAATTGCCGAGGCAACAAATAAAGAAAACTCAGTGTGGGAGGGTCACCCTCTCCCCCATTTCAGATCCCACTCTGTTCCTAATTTGATTCAATTCCCCTTTGTTGCTTAAAAATTCAATTTGTTTAATTGAGCTGTTTGACAGTAAAATCTGAATTCCATGCATTTTAACCATTCATATTAAATTTCCCTCTGTATAGTACTTTTATTAATGTGCTTTACAGGCAGACGCTTAATTTAAATTTGGTGACCTCACAAGCTTATAAAAAGATCTGGATTCTTGTGTGTGTTTTTCCCCCGCCCCCCCAAACCTAAATTAAAATGAATAAATGCAGACCAGGGGTACAGTTGTGATTTCTTTACGGAGTTTAATCAGTCAGGGAAAGGAAAACACCAGAGTATTGGGGGGGGGGGGTTGGTAAAGTGTGAAAGCGTGTATGCATGTGTTTTATGTGTGTATTTTCATATTTTAATAGATGGCATAATATTGTGGCAGGAGTGAGAGTATAAATGGCCTGCCTTTCACAGTTAAGAAAGCAAGTCTCTTTTCCATTAAAATGGTAGGTGAGGCATTGTATAATGGATTATACATTGTCTGCTTTTTACAGGGTTACACATTTATTGACAGTTAAGTAGCTGAACATCTTTTCCTTTAGGGTTAATATGGTACCCAGAAACCAACATCAGGTTTTTAAGGTTTACTAAACTTTAATCTGTAAAATTTAATAGCAATATCAGAGTGATTATGTGTATGTAGAACGCCGTGTGACTTTACAAACACTTTCAAGCAATGAATTATGTTACAAGAATGGGTTGGCTGTGTATCATTATGTCCAGGTAAATGCCAGAATGATGACATAATTGGTAGTTGGGAGTAAAATACAACCCCTGTAAAATGTTACTAAGGTAAATGTGGAAGGGATTGTAATTCATTATACATAAACATGACTTCTAGGTATTTATCATTTTATGAAATATAGACTAACTTGATCTCAGCAGCCATTGTTTTCTTCTTGCCTTTGTTACTCTGTTCAGCAGTGTGACCATGTCCTGTTTGCAAATTGCTAACTCCTTTTTATTCTACCATTTTCCAGCATACCCCAGCGACTTTTAAGTCCCTTCCCATGCACTGGAGACTAAGAATTCTGTAAATGCTAAATCCTAAAAACGGGCCTTAATGAGAATGATAGTCCACCAATTTCAGACAATGATAAATTTATGGCTTCGGATTAAAGGTCAGACGGCTATTTCAGACATTAAAACAGCCCCGTTTCATAATGCCTGGCACCTTCAGGAAAGACATTTGTGCACGCCGGTGCCTGTTAGCTCCTGCTAAAGACATAGAGTAATAGTTTGGAAGTCAGGGATCCCATTCCCTACCTGTGCCGCACTCCTGCTCTTAGCCCTAGGCGACTGTTTAACTTTTAACCCGCTTGTTCACACAGCGTACATGCATAGAAGTACAACGTAGCACATGAAGAAGGGGGGTCTGGCAACATTTGTTTTATGCTGTTTGCCAGAAGACACATTACTCACACGTTCAGACATTTTCGGCGGTCCCAAAGAAGAAGTCATTTTCTGTAAATGGCCACTTTTGCTTTAAATTTGTCCCGTTTCAGATCATCTTGGCCCTTCTGACATTATCAGGCTTCTAAGCGGGAGAAAGAGTTCGGTATAAAGATGCCTTTGAAACAGCCTTTTGTTTGGCCATTCTTTTGGGGTGTTGGATTTTATAATATTTCATCAAGCCTCTGCTCTGCGGACCAGCTACTCTCCTGTGATGTGCAAGATGAACAGCTTTATAACTATGAGGCATCTCCCTCCTAACGGTCTTGAGCCGGGGCCGGCGATGAATTATCCTCACCATCACTTGGTGTTTCCCTGTCTGCTCTTAGCCCTGGTGACATTACGGTTTGCGGTTGTGGCGGGGAAGACATCTGATGTGACAGCTGTGTGACACACGGTAAGCCCTTGGCCCACTGGTTAATTAATGGTACCAGAGAATAGATAATGAAATCGCCCGGAATTAGCACTCTTTCCACTAATGGGGGACCCTCCTTCCAAGCTTGGGGGAACCACCCTATGGAGACAATTAAAGGCAAAGGGGAAAGAGGCAGAGGAGAAGTCCCATAAACCCCACGAAGTGGGGGCTTCTCCAGGTGAACGGGGCAGTGCTTCAAGCCTGGGCTTTGCCTGGAGGCCTTCTGTGATCCACAGAAGCAACAGAAAAGCATCGGCCCGTCTAAACTTGTCTACTTCTGCACATCTTCCATGTATTTTATTCATTTATCTCCCTTTCTCAAACGTTTCCCAACAGGCTACATTCCCAATTTCCATAGTGACAAAGGATGGGATTTGGTAGGTAAGATCTTCTCTGTGAATATTCCTGAGTTGACAAAGAAACTTTCTTTCCATTCAATCCAGGATCTGGTTAACGGGAAACCAAGGAACCCCCGAGAAAAGACCTTATCTTTTCTGGGAGAGGATTGTGCTTTTTAATTGAAAGAAAACTAGCAAAAGGACAGGGTTAGGATATGCCATTTAAAGGGAGGGGCCCCCCTGGTGGCTCAGCTGGTTAAGCATCCGACTTCGGCTCAGCTCATGACCTCACGGTTCATGGGTTCGAGCTCCGAATCAGGCTTTGCACTGTCAGCGTGAAACCTGCTTGGGGTTTTGTCTCTCGTCCTCTTCCCTCTCTCTGCCCTTCCCCCACTCTCTCTCTCAAAATAAATAAACTTAAAAAAACATAAAGGGAAAGAGAAGTCTCCTTCATTCTGATAAACCATATTGGATTCCATTCAAGATAGAGGAGCTGTAATCTAGGAGGTGGTTTAGAAGGATGAAAGGAATTTGAGAAAGACATCTCCTAAACTTCCTTGTAGCTCTCCCCCCAGAACCTTTCTGGACCAAACCTCAAAACAGAGAATGCTGAAGAGTCAGCAGATGAGAGCCTAGATTTGTGTGGGAGGTGGGCGGTTAGCTGTGGAAAGGGAGACATGACATTTTGGACCTGGTTACCCATCCACTGACAGATGCACAGGAGAGAGGAAAATCAGAGACCAGAGTGTTCCACAAACGGGGCAACCAAAAGTTGCTTTTAGATTTCTAACACTCCCAAGGCAGCATGGACTGAATTGGTGTGTGTTTCTGCAATCATCTGAGGCATTGTTTATTTTCTTTTTTTTTTTAATTTTTTTTTAAACGTTTTATTTATTTTTTTTGGGACAGAGAGAGACAGAGCATGAACGGGGGAGGGGCAGAGAGAGAGGGAGACACAGAATCAGAAACAGGCTCCAGGCTCTGAGCCATCAGCCCAGAGCCTGACATGGGGCTCGAACTCACGGACCATGAGATCGTGACCTGGCTGAAGTCAAACGCTTAACCGACTGCGCCACCCAGGTGCCCCATTCAACGGTTCCCTTCTGCCCCCGCCCACCTTCCCCACTCACTCCAGAAATGACCTTAGGGACAAAGTCGTGTTTTGCTTTTGTTGACTCCCATGCTAAGGGCTCTTCACAAAGTGACGTGCCCTGACTTTTGCTTCGGCTAATGCAAAGGTCTACGTTAAGATAAAGTGGTAAAAAAAAAAAAAAAAAAAAAAAAAAAAAAAAAAAAAAAAGAAAAAAGAAGAGATAAAAGAGCCAAATGGCAAAGCTGGTGTCAGAATTTAATATGATTCCTCAATCGTCGATTCTGTTCATTTGGACAAGACGCGGTATGAGTCCCTCCAGTGATTACCTGTCTTAGCTGACCGAGGGACCATGCCCTTGTCGGTGAGTACTGAGCTGTGGGGCACAGACGAGGCAGTGTTGGTAATTACTGGGGTGCAGAAGGAGGGCGATGTGCGAGTTGAGCCTTAAACAGTGAGAAACATTTAACCAAAGACTAGGGTGAAAGACGTTCTGGTGTGAGAGGTTGAGAGCACAGACTTGGGAACCAGTGGGTCCAAAGCTCAAGTTCTGGTTCTGTAGTTTCTTACCTGCGTACCCTCGTGGGCCTCCAACGTTTTCTTCTTGTGAGGAATGAGGCCCAAAGGCAAGAACTCCTTCAAGAGGACATGGGGGGCGGTTGAATGACACCCTGGAGTCTATTATTCAGCTTTCCGTGGAATACCTAGCACATGGAGGGATTGTCGATCATCACCGAGTGCTGCAACCACACCATGAGACATTGTTTGTTTCAGAGTCTGCATTGTACTCTTTCAATCTGCAGGCTCAAGTTATATTTTATTTCTGAAAACTTTTCTTAAATTATATCTCAAAAAAAATTTTTTTTTCCTTTTCTGTTGCAGTTTTTCAGCTTTCTGCTCCAGGGATACCATTTACGTGTTTGGTATCTTATCTGTATGTTATTTTCCCCTGCTCTTACTTTGGACATCTTTAATCATTTCCATTTTATTTGCTCATTTTCTCAGTCCTGCCTTCCATGTGCCTTTCCACGTTGTTAGCAATGGATCTTGTTGTTTTTTTTTTTTTCAATTTTTTTAATGTTAATTTATTTCTGAGACAGAGAGAGACAGAGCATGAGTGGGGGAAGGTGCAGAGAGAGAGGGAGACACAGAATGAGAAGCAGGCTCCAGGCTCCGAGGTATCAGCACAGAGCCTGACGTGGGGCTCGAACCCACAGACTGCGAGATCATGACCCAAGCCGAAGTTGGTCGCTCAACCGACTAAGCCACCTAGGCGCCCCAGCAATGGATCTTGTTATTGTGCTATGGCCAAAGTACCCTTCATTCCTGTGATGATTACTGTTTTTCTTCTACTTTTTTTTCTTCTTTCTTCTGCGGTTGCTGCACTATACATTTTCTGAACTCCTGTAGCTCTGCTCTGAGATTTTGTATTAGAGAAGTAATTATTTCATTAAGTTTTTAAAAATTCATGGGTCTTGTTTGGTAACAATTTTCATCTGCTCTGTGGAAACCTCTTTCTAGTGAGTGTTCTTTATTTACCATTTATTTTCCTGTCCATTTTCTCCCTTTCCAGTAGTATTTTAAATATATTCTGTGCTTATTCATTTTTTAAAAATTATTATTCATCCTGGAATGAGATGAATTATTCATGAGCCAAGCTTTAGAAGCTTAATGTTGGCAAGGGCCAGGCCAGTGTTCTTGATTAGCAGGGAGGTTCTTAAGGCAAAATGCTCCTTTGGCATGTGCCTGTCCCCCACCAAAGAGGTCAATCATGAGACTACCTCTAAGTCATTTTCTCCCAGACAACTTCCTGCAAATATGTCCCTACTATGCGTTCCCTCATTCTGACACATTTGTCTTGCTTCTCCATGGTGCCAAACAGAATCTGGGGCAGGAGGAATTCTCTACCCCTGGTACACTTTTGGGTTTTGTTTTGTTTTGTTGTTTTTTGTTTGTTTGTTTGTTTGTTTGTTTTGCTTCCAAATCATACATCTTGGATTTTGCCCCTTTTGGGTATGTTGCCTTCTAGAAAGACTTGTGACCTGGAAGTTTTACTTGAATTCTGTAGCCACAGCCAGATGTGCCCCCCTGGTGGTCTTGCTGCACCCCTGCTCTGCCTCCCACTGGGCCAAGGGGTCCTTCATATGTGCCGGTGTGTGGTTACAGGTGAGCTCTGGTTTTAATATAATGGAGCTTGTGGTGCTTTACTCCTCGTTCTTGTCATCTAGGGGTGATTTCTCAGTGAGCAAGGAAGAGTTTCTCTTAACAGTAGTATTTCAAACCTGGAGGTAAGCAGGACAACTTAATTCAGATTGCAAGGTAATGGATGAGGAATTAAAAAAGCTACATTGTGTTACTTGGCAAATGCCTAATAAATTGGTAAAGTTTTCAAAGGTATGATTTTTATCAGTTTAATGTAATATTTGTGCAGTTTAGGAAAGCACTGTTGAAAGTCTGCTCCATTTCATAAAATGAATTCATTGATTCATTTATTCTTTCAATAAACACTTCAGCATGTACTCAACTAGGCACTGCTTTCGGTGGGGACAAAGGGGACAAAACCCAACCATCACGAGCTTACTTTCAGTAAATAAATCAAAGAAATAAATATATATGTAATATGTCAGGTAGTAAGGGACACTAAAAATTATACGAAGAAGTGAAGAGAGTGCAAGAACTTGTACATAAAAATTTTTTTAAAAAACTGTTTATTTAGTTTTGAAAGAGAGAGAGAGAGAGAGAGAGCAATCAAGCAGGGGAGGAACAGAGAGAGAGGGAGACACAGAATCCGAAACAGGCTCCAGGCTCTGAGCTGTCAGCACAGAGCCCGATGTGGGGCTTGAACTCATGAACCATGAGATCATGACCTGAGCTGAAGTCGGTGCTTAACCGACTGAACCACCCAGGTGTCCCTATTTAAAATTTTTTTAATGTTTATTTATTTTTGAGACAGAGAGAAAGAGAGAGAGAGAGAGTGAGTGAGCAGGAGTGGGGCAGAGAGAGAGCGAGACACAGAATCCAAAGCAGGTTCCAGGCTCTGAGCTGTCAGCACACAGCCCTATGTGGGGCTCGAAACCACAAACCGTGGGATCGTGTCCTGAGCCGAAGTTGGATGCTTACCCGACTGAGCCACCCAGCTGCCCCGAAAGAACTTGTATTTTAGATTTTCTGCCCTGAGATAAACGTGGAGGAGAGGTGTGTAAAATTGAAGGGGCAGCTAGGAGAATGGTGTTTGGAGCAGAGGGAACAGCATATATAAGGACTAGGAGAGGAGGGTATGATTGACAGGTGTGATGGTTAATGTTCCATGTCAACTTGGCTAGGTCATAATACCCAGATATTTGGTCAAACACCAGTCTAGGTGGCCCTGGGAAGACATATTGTAGATGAGGCTGACATTTCAGTCAGTAGATGTTGAGAAAAGCAGATACTCTCCAGCATGTGGGTGGGCCGCATTCAGTTAGTTGAAGGCCCTGAGAGAAAAAGTCTGCCATCCCTCTGGGAAGCAGGAATTCTATCTTTGGACTTGAACTAAAACATCATATATTTCCTGAGTTTTTAGCTGCCAACCTACCCTGCGGATTGTGGACTTGCCTACCTCTCCGATCATATGAACCAATTCCTTTAAATTAAATCTCTCTGTGTATATACACAGCCAATCAGTTGTGCTTCCCTGGAGAACGCTGACTAATAAAGCAGGTTTGAGGATTGCCAAGGATGTTGATATGGGGGAGTGCATTAAATGAGGAGGCAAAAAGGTAGGATCTTGGCACTAGGGATCACCCGGGATCCAATCACAGGGTCTTCTCAGGCCAGGGTCAGAGCTCCCTCTTGTTAAGTGTGGTGGGAAGCACAGCCATGCTAGACTGTTTGAAGACTAACTTCAGTACTGCCCTGTCTGCATTCATGTCTTTGGGTGGTCCCTCCCACGCTGCCTTGGGGTTGGCCATGTGATCAAAGAGACAGTAGCACAGAGTGCATGGGTATGGGGCTTGCCCTGGCTTGCCGCCATTTGATACCCTGAGGCTGGGTGGCCTACTGGACACTGAGTGCCGAGTACTGGACACTGAGTGCTGAGTGACACACGGGGCAGAGGAGAACCATGCTGACTCAGGCCCCTGTCGCTCGACCACCAAGCCTGAAAATTTCCATTCAGCTTAAGCTGAGCCCCAGCTGAGCACAGAGGTCTGCCAAGTTGTCCCTGGCTATAGGGTGACCCACAGGGTCTTGAGTAATTCAAAATGTTGGGCAAGTACTATGTTCATTATGTTGCCAAGGCTGATTCACAGCAAAGGTGAAAGAGTGGAAGTGGAGAAGCAACCACATGACAGATGGTGGCGTGGACCCTAGTGGCTTGGACCCTTGTGGCATGGACCCTGGTGGCGTGGACGCTGGTGGCTTGGACCCTTGTGGCATGGACCATGGTGGTGAAGACCCTGGTGGCATGGACCATGGTGACATGGACCCTGGTGGTGTGGACCATGGTGACGTGGACCCTGGTGGTGTGGACCGTGGTGGCGTGGACCGTGGTGGCGTGGACCCTGGTGGCGTGGACTGTGGTGGCATGGACCCTGGTGGCATGGACCCTGGTGGCGTGGACCCTTGTGGCATGGACCGTGGTGGCGAGGACCCTGGTGGCATGGACCGTGGTGACGTGGACCCTGGTGGCGTGACCATGGTGGCTTGGACCCTGGTGGCGTGGACCCTGGTGACGTGGACCCTGGTGGTGTGGACCGTGGTGGTGTGGACCCTGGTGGCGTGGACCCTGGTGGCGTGAACGCTGGTGGCTTGGACCCTGGTGGTGTGGACCTTGGTGGCGTGGACTATTGTGGCATGGACCCTGGTGGCGTGGACCCTGGTGGCTTGGACCCTGGTGGTGTGGATGTTGGTGGCTTGGACGTTGGTGGCTTGGACCCTGGTGGCTTGGACCCTGGTGGTGTGGACCCTGGTGGTGGGGACGTTGGTGGCTTGGACGTTGGTGGCTTGGACCCTGGTGGCTTGGACCCTGGTGGTGTGGACCCTGGTGGTGGGGACGTTGGTGGCGTGGACCCTGGTAGTGTGGACCCTTGTGGCATGGACCGTGGTGGCTTGGACCCTGGTGGCATGGACTGTGGTGGTGTGGACCCTGGTGGCGTGGACCCTGGTGGCTTGGACCCTGGTGGCGTGGACACTGGTGGCGTGGACTGTGGTGATGTGGACCCTGGTGGCATAGACCCTGGTGGCATGGACTGTGGTGGCTTGGACCCTGGTGGCATGGACCCTGGTGGCGAGGACCCTGGTGGCGTGGATCCTGGTGGCATGGACTGTGGTGGCGTGGACCCTGGTGGCATGGACCCTGGTGGCTTGGACCCTGGTGGCATGGACCCTGGTGGCGTGGACTGTGGTGATGTGGACCCTGGTGGCGTAGACCCTGGTGGCATGGACTGTGGTGGCTTGGACCCTGGTGGCATGGACCCTGGTGGCGTGGACTGTGGTGATGTGGACCCTGGTGGCTTGGACCCTGGTGGCAGCAGAGGGAGGTTGAGAAAGGACCCGATTCTGCATATATTTTGAATGCAGACACAACTGGATTCGCTGATGGGTGTGAGAGAAAGAGGCTGGTCCAGATGACCTCAAAGGCCTTGGTCTGGGAGCTCTGTGTCTTGCTGTCGGACAAAATAAAATTTTCATGGCCAGAGAAGGTGTAGAGACTCTGGCTTGTACGGAGCTAAACAGCTTCTGTTACTGCGGGGGTTCTCCTGCCATCCAGCAGATGACATGGGGCGCCCATCTCCAGGAGGGAGCAGAATGAACAGGATTCCCCAGCATCGTTCCTCCCAGGGATGCCCAGGGGGCACACGTGGCTGAGCCGCTGGACAGACGTGAGAGGAGGAGGAAGTGGTGGTGTCCGAAACAGTGTGTTATGGGGGATGGCGGACAAACTTTAGAAACGGGCTGATCTGAGTTTCATTTCAGGTGCCATCACACGCTGGCCCTGTCACTTGGGTGTTATTTACTGTCACTGAGCCTCAGCTCCGTTTATCAGAGAGGGTTAAGATTGCCTACTGGATAGCACCACACCTGTCTTTGGCAGTTAGCTGGTAAACTCTGTAAGGGCAGGGCATGGCTTCTTCATTCCTGTATCCCCAGCCCCTGTGCCTGGCGCATAATGGGCCCTGGGCAAATATGTGGTGGATGAATGAATGAGTGCATCTGTAAGATGATTGTAAGCTGTGAAACTGGTAATTGGCGCAAGGTACTTGTCACGCGGCAGGCTTTCGGTCTCCGGTCGCTATCAATACTCAACAGCTGCTGCTCCCACTTGTGAGTGTTTTTGGAGGCTAGAGATTAAGTTTTGTTGTGTCCTCAGCCAGACCCTCCCGTGTGGTGAATGCCTCAAGCCATTGAGTATCATCTCATGATCATTGCAGCTGGACACGAACCTCAGACAGAAAACAAAACAGATGAGTTCTGCTCTCTTTTGGGGCTCATGGCTGTCCGGGTCCATACTGTACTCCTGCAAGCCCAGGGACCATTTCACGTGTATATTTTGTTGTGCAGCAAAGATAGACTGATGGATGATATTTATTGAGCATTTACTATGAGGTAGGGTATGTTATTTAATTTTAACTCTATAAGAAGTTGCTATTACTGTTCTTGATGAATAAACAGGAAAGCAAAGCCCACCGAATTTTCTCAAGGGCATACGGGTGGGAATGGGGGGGTGCTACAATGCATAGCCAGGTGCTGTGATGGCAGGATGGGGGCAGGATGGATCCATACCTCTGTAGCAGTGGGAACTGTGACAAGTTGGATAGCTGCTGGGGTAAGTCTTCAAATAGCATCTGTCCTGGGAGTATTTGCAAAAAAGACCATCTGAATAAAGGGTGCTACATTTGGGTGGCGGGTGGGTAAACTGGGAAGAACCTGGGCTTTGGAGTCTGACATGCCTGGCTTTCTTTGTTATTTGTGTTGTGACCTAGAGCAAGTCGCTTCTGCTGGATTTGGCTGTCTGTCTTCAGTAATGGAGCCAGTATTATGTACCTAAGTAGGTGGCAGTAATGGTAATGTGTGTTTTGAATGTGATCATAAGACAGTTCCTGGCTCACGTCAGAAGTTCACAAGAGGCGGTTCTATTTTTTCTAAGAGGTCACCCCCCCCCCCCCCCAGTGAACCTCCTTTCCCCTGCGAGGTCGTTTGGGCAGGGTGTAGCACCAGGTGCCCAGCTGGGCTCCAACCCTTCCTTGATGAAGCTCACTTTCACTTTCTGAGGGCTTAGGTGGATGCTAGAAATAGAGGAAAAGCCTGTGGCTTTGCTTTTGGGCAACTTTGTTCTATCTAGCCTTGTGGGGGACACTACGTGACATTCGGCCTACTTCGGCCTCATAGGTGCCCCTCCATTCTTCCCATCGAATGGACCCAGCTCTGTCTGGCCTGGGGACCTGCCTCTCTTCCGGGAAGATCTCGCCATGAAGTTCTCCTTGTTGATACAATGTTTGCTGCTGCTTTTAGTTTCTCTGGGAAAATGGATCTCAGAGGTTGTTTGCAAATATGAAGCAAAAACAGCCCTGGTTAAGTGCAAGCTGTTGAATCCTACATCCGTCAGGGCACTGGCAGCTTGGCTTTTAATGGGCAAGTGGTCTGAACTTTGAGAAGTGCTGCTCTAGAACTGAGTGACCAACTTGCCCCTATCTGCCTAGGACATTCCAGCTTGGCACCCCATGGTCCTGGGCAAGCCAGCACCATGGTCACCCTACCCATATGCAAATTCAGTCTCTTTGGGTCTCTCAGGGACTGTATTATAATCTTGGCTTGGAGGTGGGGCTCTGAGTTTCAGTCCCTGCCTGCCTGATTTTCCTAACATCACCTGTCATCAAATTACCAGATGTCACATTCAACCCATTCTTGGGGACACACGTAGATGGATGGCTGGACCCCAGTTCTCCTTGCTTACTGGGATACAGCTGTGGCCGCTCTGTCCTCTCCAGCCTCCTTCTGCCTGCCAGGCTGCTCATGGTCCCATCACCAGCGGGTGGGGCCCGCTTCCGAGCACCTGCTGCACCGTGGGCGTGCTGATGTCCACGTGCTGGTTCCTCCGGGCTCCCCTGCCCTCAGCCACATGGGAAGGCGTGACAGCGTGACCTTTCCTGCAGAGAACAAGAGATGAGCTGCCACAGGAGCCCTGGTTTTCCAATTTGAGCTATTGCTGTGCCTGTAATATCTCTTCTACTCATTGGAGGAGTCACTGCTCTGCCGGCATCTGATTCATTACTCATTAAAGCAGTTTGAAATAAGGCACAGTGTGTACTAAAAGGTGCTATATAAAACCAAATTAAATATATTTTAGTACAAGTTCACTCAGCCAGGTGCTCCCAAGAAGACCTGATAATTAGGACTCTAACTTGGTACGATGGTGTAATCTAGCCCAGAAAAGATGCTTATTATAGCCATGCCATTCACACAGGTACTTGTGAAAACCCTTCAGTTGCATGGAAATATTTTAGGAGCGGATAAGCTGGCTCGAAGCATCAGTGTGAATCGAAGGCTGGCATTCGGCCTCTCAACCTCTGCCTCAGTATCAATTGTTTTGTAGAGTTTCTTTTCTTTTTTTTTTCATCATCTTTCTTCTTCCACTCTTCTCTCATTCTCTTTCATGAGGCCAGTTTTGCTTTTTTAAAATTGTTTTTAAATTTCTTTTTTTATTAAAAAAATTTTTTTTATGTTTATTTATTTTTGAGAGACAGAGAGAGACAGAACACGAGAAGGGGAGGGGCAGAGAGAGAGGGAGACACAGAATCCGAGGCAGGCTCCAGGCTCCGAGCCGTCAGCACAGAGCCCGACGTGGGGCTCGAACTCACGAGCTGTGAGATCACGACCTGAGCCGAAGTCGGATGCTTAATGGACTGAGCCACCCAGACTCCCCAGGCCAGTTTTGCTTTTTATAATTTCAAGCACAAAGATTGGTGTTTCTGCTCTTGGGTTCCCTTGAGTTAAAAACGAGAGCATCCTCATATGGAGTCCTTGTATCAGGCAGCCCCGGAACCTTAACAAAGTCCCACAGGCTGGGCAGCTTCACCACAGGTGTCTATTTCTCCCAGCGCCCCAGCTTGGGGGTGGGTCCCAGATGGGGGTGACAGCACAGTCAGGGGCCGGGGACAGCTCTCTTCCTGACTCCTAGACAGCTGTCTTCTCACAGTGTCCTGATACCGCGAGGAGACAGAATGACAGCGAGCCCTCTCTAGTCTCTTCTTTAAGGGCGGGGACCCCACCACGAGAGCCCCACTCTCATGACCTGTCTAAGCCTCATCACCTCCCAAAGGCTGCACCTCCTCATATCATCACATAGGGGTTAGAACTTCAACTTAGGAATTTGGTGGTGGTGGGGGGGCGGGGACACAAACATTCTGTCTGTAACAGTCGTGTTTTAAAAAGTATTTTTCTCTAATACGTATGTTCTAATTTGCTCAGGGAAAGTGACAGGAGATCCAGAGTGAATTAGTTGTCATGTAGTTACAGAAAAACCAAAGGCAAAAACCACTCACTCTAAATGCCAAGGGCCCCTTGTCCTGGGGGTGCTGAGGCATGGATCGGGGATTGCCCCAGGGAACAGTGTCACCACGAGCCCTTACGCTTTCTGAACACTGGGGACACACCGTCAGGTTGTGTACCAGATGCTCCCTGAACGTGGCCCATGCCAACACAGCCGGCCCGGCCCGCCACAGCCTGGGGCTGGTCCTACAGCGGGCGGAGATCAAGGTGATTGGCCAAGGTGCACTCTTTCCCCACGGGTCCGTATTCCTGACACTCCCAATGTTTGCTGTCATCTCCATGTTGAGTAATACAGGTGGGCCCCATGAAAATATCCTACTCTACTGAAGAAATTTCTGAAAAGCCATCACAAAGATGTAAAATTTCCTTCACGGAGCTTTTCACTCTGGGAGCTTTTTAAGAATTTCCGCATTGAGACGTGTGATCTGCTCTGATTAGCTGGGGAGAAGGAGCCCGCGAGGCAGTATATGCAATACGGCCTTATCGTGGACCACGTTTGAAAGTGGCTTTCTGCCACCCAGCTGCTGAGGGCCCAGGATCCCTCCATGGGGCCCACAAAGGTGTCACCAAGCTCCTGCAGTGAGCTCCTCAGGCCCACACCAGTCTCCTTCCTGTGGCTCCCTGACTCTTCTAGCCCATACCACGTCTCCAATTCACCCGCTAATGTGGTATTTGTGCCTTATCTATGTGAATATGTCCCTCCAAACCAGTGGTGGATCCCTCAAAAGAAGGATTCACTCTGTGGCGGGCTCTGAGGCTATAGTGTGGCTGGCAGGTGGCTCGCATTCTAGTGACAAAGAAAGAAAAACCAAATGGGGACTCTGGGGGAATGTGGTTGGTGTAGAGCACAGATCCACAGGTGCAAGGGGGCCTGGAAAACAAGGGGCCACGATCATCCCTTTGTTGGGCAGCTAACTGCTTGTCACTGGCTGGGCACACGGGAGGCTTAGCCAAGCCATGTGGATTCATCTAATGAGTGGCTGGCCCCACCGGTCAAGGCTTCCAGTACATTCAGTACAAATGGCACCCGGCCTCATGCCCAGTCTGCCATATTGAAGCTGAATGTGCCCCAGCCTATCCTGCTGTGAGGACATGCCCAAGGCTATGGCAGTGTTTCATAGCCCTTATTCTGCTGGACAGATTCCTTCTTCCCTCACAGAGGCATGGGCGTGAGGACAGCACAGAAAAGCCAAGATAGACTCAATGTTGGTTCCCAGATAAGTAGAAAACGAACAGCCCAAGAAGCGTGGAGGCTTGTGCTGTTAGGTGCATGAGATCATGGTGAAAATATTGCTACTTTAGGACTTGATCAGAGATGATTTCTGGTGACTGTCAGAAATGTGTACCTCTCGGTTCCCACTGGTTGTACCTGGGGAAGGAGGGTGTCCGCCGTGTGGTGGGCAGATGCTGCATCCAGAGAGTGCACTCAGGCGTGGCGCCCCCTCTGGACGGGTTTTCCAAAAGGCATTTGGCACCTGGTAAAAATAATGGTCTGTGGAAGCCCAGTGTGGTCCTTGACAAGGGAACCAGGGCTTGGGATGCACAGCAGCACCCCATGCGTCCGTCAGTCTGCGTCAGGCCCTACACAGGACGATACATTGTTCTCTGTAACAGACCTGATATGTCCTCAGTCGCCATTTATTATATCTGAGAGTAGTTTCCCTGTTCTAGACTGAGGTCCCTCTGGTAGATTAGAAAATTCATAAATACTGGCCATTATAGGAACATATTTTAAGATTTGCCGTCTGTGGCGATTCACTGAGAATTCTGTGTCCAGGTAGCAGGCATGAATCTGTCTAAATTGAAATGCCTCTCCTAGAAGTTGCTCCAAATTGCTCAGTATTTGTGAGCTGAAAGCCGGACGGACCCACAACTGTACTTTAACATAGTTTTGTTTTTGCTTTTGTTTTTCCTTGTGTGTGTTTAGGAACACAGTCTCCTTAAATCGTGGTGGCAGGTAGCCAGAGGAAAGAGAGCTGTTAATGAGACTCTGTGTAAACGGAAGCAGAGCAGGACTGACAGTGGATCGAAAAGGCAGGTTGTGGCACGAACCTGACCGGTCACCTCAGGTAGGGACGAAAGAGCAGGGACAGGGCGCGGATTCCAGGACCTCGGGGGATTCACACCGGTGGGGACCGGCTTGGAGGGCGGGGAGGGATCCCGGTCCTCCGTCACCCCCAGTTCCTGGTGAGGAGCACACCCAGCGATGGGATTCCCGGAGTGGCCGTGGCAAGGAGTGGACCCAGGGGAGGGCACAGCTGAGGAAGCGCTGGGCAGCTCACGTTTGCAGGCGGGACTGGGCAGATCAGCCCACTGTGTCTTTAAAGAAGGATGCCTGCAGGATGCCTTGATGACCGTGGCTCTTTTTATAGACCTCCCTTTCTTCCTTTGGATCTGGGCTGGGCGATGGTCTTTTTTCTCCCTGTTTCTTCGTATCAACTGCACATTTTTTCCAGAAAGCAAGTGTAAACACAAAAAGACATCTCAATCTCATCATTCTGGGGGAGGTCTGTGGATCAGCTGGACGTGGGAGGAGGCTGAGTCTTTCGGTGGATGGAGACTTTGGGGACCCTCCCTCCTATTCAACGGTCTCTGTTCTTCGGGTCGCTATAGAACGGATTTCATTTTCCCCCCGACGCCAGAGTTAGGCTCCTGCTGGTCCCGTTGACCACCAAAAAGCAGGAGGGACAGAATGAGGCAGAATGCATTTACACCTCACGGCTGCAAAAATGAAATATTACTTCCTGGTACCTTGGGGT
The DNA here is from genome assembly GCF_028749965.1 of Puma concolor. Lineage (NCBI taxonomy): Eukaryota > Metazoa > Chordata > Mammalia > Carnivora > Felidae > Puma > Puma concolor. The sequence goes on along the minus strand of NC_141677.1, from coordinate 85,255,214 downwards.
ATAGGCAGCCGGTGTCAAGAGACAACCAGATTTCTGTATTATCAATGGAGACATGAGAACTTTGTCTCAGGGACATACGCAAGGGATGGAGAGCAGAGCTAGAAGCACATAAATGCAGGAGCTCATGGGCAACCAAACCTCCTTAGCGCAGGTGATACGGAAATTCCAATTTCCGTATTACCAATAGGTTTTTAACATTCAGGGGATGAGAGCCAAAGGGGGAAAAAATCCGTTACTGTTAGCAGGTGACATAAAGTCACCTTTCGGATTTCCCTGCTGCACAAAATAGAAAGTGAGAGGGCGCGGCCAGTGTGGGATAGAAATGCTTGGTGCCATATACTTCCTGCAGTGTTTACCTGGGAAGCATGGGATTTCCATGGGATTTGCCTCGTGGTTTTTGTCTTAGCCCATAGATCAAGTTGGGCTTATGGGAGATTGGTCAATTTCAGTTAATGTTAAAAATTAGTTCAAGACCATTTTGGAGAAAAATAGTCCTTTTCTGCTATTTCCTGGTAATGACCTGAAATATGAACAGCAATCTTTCTCTCTTGCTTATGCTACTTGGCTTTGCAAGAAAATCCCCTAATGGGTTAGATTTAGCATTGTCACCCTTGAAATTAAATGCTGGTGTTTAAAACTTCATTTTTATAAGAAGAATTTGACATTAATAATTTTTATACCTTTGATTAAATAACTAAAAATACATTATTATTGGGTTAATAATTACTCTAGATGTGTTCAGATTTTTGACCATTTCACTGCATTATTATGGCACAGAAGCAAAATTTCACTCATATATTTGACTTAAATGGCAGTCTTCGGGGATTTGAATCAGAAATTATAAGTTCTACTGCAATTTACATGTTAAGTTCTGTAACCCCGTGATAGTTCAACCATTTGTTAAAAAAAACAGTAGGTGGCCTATGGTCTGATTTTCAATGAATAATTTTCTCTTACATCCAGCACAAGGTCCAGCTGAATGTTTCATTACATTAAAATTTCACCAAGTGACATAAACCTTGTAATTAAAAAAGCGTTAACGTTTTCTAGAGTGCCCAGATAATTTTTGACAAATATTGATATTTTCCTTCAAGATGTGTCTGGGCTGGAGCTACAGACATTCTGCCACATCGCATCCTTAGACATGTTTTCATTTAAATTATTTAAGCTGTGGTGTTTTGTTTTATTTTATTTTATTTTATTTTATTTTATTTTATTTTATTTTATTTTTTTTCCTTTCCCAATGAGGAACCTTAAGGAACTCAATGGAAATGAGGAGTTATTGTGATTACTTAGCACCTGATTTCTGGAAGAAACTCCGAAATCATTGAAACGTGCTTTCACGTTTCTGCATTGCGACTAATTCCTTCTGGGTGTTTTCGATTGTTTTAAACTGGCTCACGATTTATTATCGTTGCCTCTTCTGTCCCCCGTTTGTTTAATTAGCAGTGCTTCTCCGGCGTGTCATAATAAAGGGTGGAAAACAGCATCATCATAGCAGTTACCTGTCTCCTGCAAGAAGCCCCAGAATTACCCATGCCATCCGAGATCCCAAAATACCCATCTTGCCCACGGGCACCCGTAGGGTCTGCAATGTACTGACATTATTCTTAGACACACTGCCTGGGACTTCTAGGAATGGTGTCCCAGCAACGACCAATCGGTATCCACCTACGATCCGGTGCCACCGTATACACTTGGGTAGGGACTACTACTTCTGGGAAACATTGAAAAAAAATCCATTACCTTCTGTGTTCAAAGCAGAGGGGAATGAAAGAGGCAGCCGACAATGCCAGCTAGCCATTCACAAGTGCAGAGAGCTCCTGGGAACATTTGAAAGTATTGTGCAGACTCAGAAACGCTGCCTGTCAAAGGGAATGACCCTTGTTTGTGGGTCTGAAAAACATCCCAAGTCCCCATCTTTGGGGAACAGGAGGGTGTTTCTTGGTGAGGAGAAATCTAGACCTTTTGTGTTCTTGTAGCAATCTTTGGATGTTGTTGGCTTTCTTGCTTTGTATTTGTGTGTGTGTGTGTGTGTGTGTGCAGTGAGAAGGATTTTTTTTTTCCTTAACACAATCCGAATTGTCAGTACATGTGGCCTGGGGCTTTCAAAAAGAAAAAAAAAAAAAAAACAGATGTATATGTTTATCTGTAGAAGAAAGCTCAGAGAGATCTGTAACATTCACCCTGCACGGTTGTGATGCCATTGTCTCTAGCATGCGGTGAAATCCTCAGTGCAAACCTGTTCCTGTGCCTGTCCACTTCTCTGCATCTCTTTATTGTGTCCCCTGATTGCCACTAAATGCCACCTAGCTGGGCTGTGAGTTGAAAGGGAAGTAAGAACAAATTGGAAAGTCATGATTTCTGTCCCTGTAGATGGCGCATCACTTAATTGCCAGTGGAGGTAGATCCTTGGAAAATGGATGAGAGCTACACTGGGGGAGGTCTGTGACTTTCTCTTTTACAAAAAGTGAAAGAACAAAAGCAGTATCATCTACCAAGGGGCAGGAAGAAAAAGGGCAGGAAAGGTCAGATCTGTTGCCTTCTTTCCTATCTGCACAGATACTGATTTTAGAATTCCCTTCTATTTCTTTGAGATGTTTGGTGATGAATCCACGGATCCTTTCTCAAAGGTGTTTTTTAAAGTTTATTTTTTTTATTTAGTGTGTGTGTGTGTGTGTGTGTGTGAAAGAGAGAGAGAGAGAGAGAGAGAGAACCAATAGGGGAGGGGTAGAGAGAGAGAGAGGGAGAGAGAGAATTCTAAGCAGGCTTTGCACTATCTGTGCAGAGCCTGATGCAGGGCTCGAACTCATGATTCATAAGATTGACCTGAGCCAAAATCAAGAGTTGGACGCTTAACCAACTGAGCCATCCAGGTGCCCTGAAAAAAATTTTTTTATTGAACCCTACTAATCAGGGAAAAATAACATTGAATATTAATATACAGCAGGCAGTTCATACAATGTTTTGCAATTTCATTTTGAAATGAAAAGTCTCAAGACTATGGGGCTTGTGGTAATACCTCAAGAATAAAAGTTGTCTTTTGTTTGTTTTTATTTTATTTATTTATTTTTTAATGTTTATGTATTTTTGAGAGAGAGAGTGAGAGTGTGAACAGGGGAGGGGCAGAGGGAGGAGACAGAGAATCCGAAGCAGGCTCCAGTCTCTGAGTTGTCATCACAGAGCCTGATGAGGGGCTTGAACCCATGAACTGCAAGATCATGACCTGAGCCCAAGTTGGACACTTAACTGACTGAGCCACCCAGGTGCCCCTTGTTTGTTTTTGTATAGTAGGTATAAATAAAGAAAATATTGTACTGTTTGAATCTAAAGCATCTGAATAAAGTGTCAAAGCTCACAAGAGGTGAGGAAAAGTCCCCCAAAGCAACGGATCACGGACACAACCTGAGCCAGCCGGTGACGATGGTTACTGACATTTAGATACCAAAGTCCTAGGAAGACATATTGCTCTGATTTCCTCCCATTGAGTTAAAACCCCAGTCTGAATTGTGATTTCATAGGAAATACCTTGAATAGACACTAGCACCAAAATACCACATTCTGTAACAATCTTGTTGATAATAACTAGTAATTTTTCACAACTGAGTTGGGTAAGTGGTCTCAAGAACTTTGTGTAAACTTGTCACTTTCAGGTTCGAGCATTTTCTAATATGGTCCTTTTTAATTTAATAATTTAATTTAATTTAATTTAACTTAATTTTGTTTCATTTTGTTTTATTTTATTTATTTTTTAAATGCTTGTTTATTTTTGAGAGAGAGAGACAAAATACAAGTGAGGGAGGGGCAGAGAGAGAGGGAGACACAGAGCCCAAATAGGCTCCAGGCTCTGAGCTGTCAGCACAGAGCCCAACTTGGGGCTCAAACTCACAAACCGTGAGATCATGACTTGAGTGGAAGTTGGACGCTTAACTGAGTGAGCCACCAGGTGCCCCAAATTTATCTTATTTTTTTTTTTTTTTTACAACTGAAAGACTTCCCCATTTGAAAACTGTTTGTTGTTGTTGTTTGTTGTTTGTTGTTTGTTTTTTTTCTCTGCCTGTCTTTTGGGAGGATTCAGTCTCCTTGAGGGAAGCACTATAGACTCAAGTCCCAGGAAAGGAAATGAGGAGCATATTCTGTCACCTAAACACATATTCAAGAGGTTTTGAGTGACCAGTGCCCCTCGGTTTTCAAGAACGTGCCAAACATGCCTTTGATTCAAGTGCCTTTCCAGCAGTGATCGGTTCTGTCCCTTAAGGAATCTTTATGGGAGAAAAAAAGCTTGGACCTTCTGACCAAAATGCAGATCTAGTAAACATTTTCTGAACGTTATCAAGAGACGAAGGCCTGTCTTCTGCACAAATACACGGAGATAAGGTCAGTCCCCACAAGATTTTTAGCCCATTTTCTGTCGCAGCCTCTTGGGCAGTTTGTAGGTACAGGCAACTGTGGAGTCTTCTTAACTAGAGTTGTCATCGTAACAAATAACACTTCCTGCCCAGGGAGAGGAAATACCTGTGAAAGATGACAGAATATTAATTTTAACACCCCAGTATGAGCTGGCTGGGGAATATTTTGTGAAATTGTTCTGGACTAGTCACTTTGCGAGTCTTAAAAACTTGTTGGCCAATAAGAAGCAATGAATGGCAGCAGTACTCTAGAATCTTCTCTTTCCATGAAAAGCAGGCTCCATTTAGGACTTTTCAAAGGGGGTTTCTGGTGAGAATTTTCCTCTACCCCTGAAAAATTTACTCTCTTCCACATTTTCTTATTTGTCTTCCTCTGGCACCCTTCCCCCTCACCTCTTTATAAAATTAAACAGAGCCAAGAACTGGCATGCAAATGACCCAGCCTCATGGAGACTTCTCAGCGGTCTGTTCAGTTGGAGAAAAACGTCACGAAACGTTTACATCTTGTCTGATCTATTTTTCCTGATCCAGAGTATTCAGAACATCCAGCGCTAGCGGTAAAAATCCCCAATACGCAACCCACGAAAGCCACACACGCTCTGAGAGATGTCTCACCCTGATGGCCATGTTAAGTGTTTGAAGCCCACATGGCTCCCACCGTTAAGGACAAATGCACAATCAAAAATAAAAAGCAAATTGATTTAAAGATGTACTGGCAACCGCACTAGACTATATATTCTCTCTGTTTCATCTATATTTACATAGAGCCAGAGCAGAACCCTGAAGGCTCATGTAAGTTACGTTAAGTGGTGGCTTACGGGGAGAAATAACCCTCAGAAACCCGGGATAAATTGTGAATGAGAGCCTTAGCAGACCCCAGCCTGGATGGTGCACCCCCCCGCGCGCCCCCCCCCCCCCCCCCCCCACGCAGAGATATCTGTGTTCAATTTGGCAGACCGGTTTCTTATACAAATGCTGCCTTAGTTTCATTGTACATCTTTTCTAGGAAAAGGAGGGGGGCGGGGGGGGGGGCAGATAAAAACCCTCTGGAGCAAAAGAGGTTTATCTTGCTGTGTTTCGAAACAGTTTCAGTCATGGAGTTTTCTCTAAGACCACATCCCCCTCCCAACCCCGACTCAGTTTTCCCCGAGGCTACCAATTTTATATCCAAGGTAAATCTAGCTAAAATTAAGAAACAGAACGTACAGCTGCCCTTACTGCTGGCCCACAGATGTTACCAAAATCTGATTAAAAAGCCCTTAATCTCCTGCTGCACCTTTTCATTAGTGTAATAATCATTTTTGCCAAATATCTTGAAGAAGGGGGAAAAGGGGAGGGCGACGGGGAGGTTTTGATCATCAGGATCGCTACAAATGCACGCGGATCCTAGTGGGGAAAATGAGGAGTGAGGTAATCCATGTGCTGAAATATTTTTGCTTCTTTTTCTAGAAAATGTGCAATTTGGTCAGGCAGAAAAAATTGAACAGAGCCTTCCAAGCAATAAATCACTGGATTGCTGGTGACATTCATACAATGCGGATATAGTGTTAACTGTACCAGTCAGCCAGCCCCCTCCTGCACCCAGCCTGTCCCTAGGAGGTGACCTTGTGACGGTGCGGTAATCAATCATCCTGGCGTAGGACACACTGTTTTTGTTTAATATTACACTATTGGAATATATAGTAAACAAAGTGTAAAGGAAATTTGGAGAGCAAGCACTATATAAGGAATGTTGTAGTCTGTGAGCCGCCTGCAGAGAATCCCCTCCTCCCCGCAGCCTGTGAACAGCTAGTTACCAACTTCACAGCCTTAGACACCGAGCACGTCCGCATCAGCAAGCTGGTGTTTCTGGTACAGAGCACAGAGCATGCAGACGGTAGTTAAAATGTTAAGGGAAATGAGACCGGAACTCGGAGAGACTGGAGACACCAGGCCCTGCACTGGGTTTCTGAGGCTCCCTCGCTCGCCACCCCCCTACCCCCGTTTCCATTTTCCCCTTCACGCTTCCTCTTAGGATTTTTCTGACCAAATACTCAGGAAGAATGGACTTTGATTTCAGAAACACAAATTCAGGCATGCCTCTCGATGGGGGCACGTCTCCCAGAATATTCTGGAAGGGGCACGAACCAGGACCTGTGTCCAGTGTGTTGTGGTTGAATGCAGACCAGCTCCTCCAGGCCTCTTGCACTGCGTTCTGAGAATCTATTGTCTTTAGAGTGAGTTACATGCACATAAAGCAAGAGCACAAAAGTGGGAACACGGGGCCTTATTAACTGGCTGGGTTGTTATTTTCAGTGTGGGCCACTTTGGGGCCAGGCTAATCCACAACATTCACGGCTACTGACGAGACCAAATTTTATGGGGGAGATTTTCAAAGATGGATAGGTCTAAACAAATTAATCATGAAAAGTGAAGGACCCTCTTTTTTTTTTTTTTTTTTTTTTTTTTCTTGAGCCGTGCAGCATTTCCTCCAGGTGGTAAGCCCTTTTGGACGGGATGTTGCAAAGTGCACTTTGATTCTATTTCTTCAGGACACATGACACACTTTAGAAAATCATGGATTTGTTTGGGATGTCACATCATCGGGCGGGATTTTGAGCCTAAGTTAGGGGCAGAATTGGACTCTAAACACACATAAGTGGAGACTTTTCACAGCCCACTGAAGTGGCACGTTTTAGCTCACATCACATCCAAACATTCTCTCCCTAACACACTGGAGTTTTCCCTGTTTTTCATGGAAAATCAGCAAGTCAGAAACAGTCAGTTGATTTTTACAATGTGAGTTCTGGGGCCTCTAAATGAGCGTGATAATCATACAATCCAAAGGAAAACAGTGGTGGAGTATTTAAAATCAATGTCGTGAAATGTATTCAGAAAGATCGACAGCCACGCATTTCCCACGTGGGCACGGAGCTCATTTCAATCACTGGAAATGAGGTTTCAGGGTGACACATCCAAATTTCTCTTGGAGCATTCTGTGAATAGCACCGCTCTAGGTGGGGGGCAGGGCTCAGGGAGGCCCCTTCTCACATGAGGCTCGGGATGGTAGGAGATTCTCAAGAGATGCTGGGTCTGACGGAAACCTCGAGGTGGTTGGACAAGGCTACGAAACGTCCGGAAAGGAAGAGAAATCGGAGGCCACGCGTGTCCATGTAAAAGGCCTTGGGTATTGTGCAAAATTGGGTTGGGGAGGTCAACGTAGGTCCATATCGACCTACGCTAGTGAGGAGTCTGGGTCTACTTTTGACCGCAGGTCGGTTAAGATTGTGTGTGTGTGTGTGTGTGTGTGTGTGTGTGTGTGTGTGTGTGCGTGTGTGTGTATAAAGCTTTTATCCAATCAGAAGGAAACCTCACTTATTTTTATATCAAGCTTCCTTCAAAGAAGCAGCACGCAGCATATTTGCTGACGGGAGTGAGGAATGAAGGGGACCGGCGACAGTGATGAATGATGCCTTGTTTGGGACCAAAAATGCCTCTGGGGAGCAAGGACAGAGACTGGGGAACAGAAGGAAAGTCTGTGAGGGGCAGTGGCGCATACGTGCACTCACACCCCCACACTGCCCCCCTCCCCATGGTCAGCTCTACCTTGAGTAGAGTTTCTATAGCACAGCCCCTGGTACCTCACTGGAGGGCCAGGAGGAGGCCCATGAGACACAAATGGTCCCTCCGTTTTCTTCTTTCGAGATAATCCAGGAGCCCCAGTAACAACGCTGTTCCTGGCTTCGTTAATTCAAAACACGAGAAAACAAAAAATTGGTGGTCAGTAAACACATGATCTTGCGACACTGTCTCGGAAGAAAGAAATTGCAGCCCATGAAATGTTAAAAACTTTTAAGTAGTAAAACCTCTTGAAAAGCTCTATTACTGGGGAAGCAGCAGTATTTATTTCTTTTTCTTTGCTGAAATACATGTTGTTGTGCGCTCCGTATCCGCAGCAGGGAGATTTTTATCGCCTCTCTGACTAATCCAGCTCCATTATGAGTTATGTGCTTATTTTAAATACGTTCTCCTTCCTGCCCTCAGCACTTTTTTCTTGACTGTTGCTAAGCCTTCCTGGGGCAGAAGTTGTTTTGGGTATCATGCTTCAATATATGATTCTATTCTTCAAGAAATGCTGCTGTTCCCCTCCGCAGGGGTGAATTGAGAGCAAGTGCTCTTAATATGCAGCAAGAAATCTGCAGACAACCACATCCAATCTGCATAGCTTTGGCTGTGCGAAAATTCTAGTCTCCAAAGGATAAATGCAAAAAAAAAAAAAAAAAAGGTGGTCTTTTTGTGTTTAATTATCTGACTTTTAACTAGCTGAGGTATAATTGCTACAATGAGCATTGAAAATATTTTGGGCAAAAGCACTGAGTGTTTTTCAAATTGCTGATAAGAAAACTATTTGAGCAAATTAAAAAAAAAATGACAAAAATAAGACCCCCAAAATAAGTATTCCTTTTCTGGGATGGTTACAATGAGAGCTGACATAAATTATTAGCATCTTGTGACTCCATTTAATCCACCAACTTTCCCAGAAGTAGCATACTTAATATGAATATGTTTATGTGGTTTTTAGAAACAGAAAGTTGAAGTATGAGACAGTATAACCTTCTCCCGCTAGTGATGACACATACTGGTTTTATAGTTAAAACTGTACAATATTCATTTGAGGGCTGATCTATATTTCAAAAGGAAAATCAGAATACAAGATTCATTATTTAGCCTGGAAATTCCTCACAAACAATAAAAACGGAGTGTCTATAAAAAATGTATTGTTTTCAACCTTAGGGGGAGAAACGAATGTTATTCTTCAAATTTGCTTTTCCTTTAAAAGTGTTGGAAAACTAAGCTCGTGCACTGTGTGACTCTAGCAGCAATTTATTGATTTAAAATAATAGTAATGTGCACTTTAGAATCTTACCTCTGAAGACCTTGAGCATGAAATATTCCAAACAAAATATCAAGAAGAGAAATTTTACTGCGAGCAATTTGAATGTGAATTCGTGCCCAGATTCATTCTTGGGGGAGCCGTCCATCCCTGTCACTGATGTTTGTTCCAGGAGAATAACTCAGACGTGGGTCAGTGGTGTTTCAGAGAATGCACAGAAATTAAGGACTTCCTAGAACAGGGAAATGCTGTTAGTCTCGGGTACCTGGCGCAAGCATACGGGGCGAAATGTTTAGAGGCTTTCAGCTTTTGCTTTAACTGCTTTTGTCAAGCCTGTTGTTTCGCACCTTTAGAAAGCATCAGGCAGACCTGCAGAATTGTTTGTTCGGTGTTGAGAAAGACACTGATAAGCTTTATCGAGGAGCCCCATTTTCAATAGTTTTTCCAAATGTCAAAGACATTCCTTTTGCGTTAAATGAAGGCGAGATGGGAGGAGAAGTCGGCCGACAGGTTACCTGGAATTCGACACACTAGTGCTGCTGTCAGCCGGCCGGGCTCCTTCGCAGAATCACATCACATACCTACGGCACAGCTTCAAGCCTTTGGGGAATGTTCATTTTCGCCCCAGTACCGTCCCCGGGTCCCACCTCCTGGAACAGTAATGGGTGTCAGGTAGAGTCTGGACCAGACAGGATTGAGCCACCAGCCCCCCTGCTGCGTGTTAATTTATTGCTTCAGACATTTTCATATCGGATTCATTTTCACCCACTCCGCGGCGGCCACACAAAGTTCCCCGGGCTGGGCCAGGCCAAGTGGCCCCCGCGTGCGGATCCCGGGCACGGAAAATGGCTTTCTTCACAGCACAGCTCAGGTACGACCCTGGGAGAGCACAGCTGTGCCGCCCCAGAGCTGGGAATAAATAGGACGCCATCCAGCCAATATGCGTAGGTGTGACAGGAGCGCCCAAACAGGGGCTTTTTAGTAAACAAGAAAGGAAATTGTGAGGCTGCCGAGATCCCAGTGCTAGACGTCTTTCGGAAATGGTGTTATTTCCGCAAGAAAATACAGGGTCCCAGCTGCTCGGAATTTACATCAAAAATACCTTCTCCCCAGTTTTGTTTAGCGATTCTGGAGGACCTGCTGGAAAGGTGTTTGTCCCCGCGAGTAAATGCATGCACGGCTCCCCTCTCCAGCTTGGCCCCAGGCTCAGTGGCTGTGCTGCTGGGCCCGGGAGGCACTCAGCCATTCAAGGAGCCCAGACAGAGGACTGGGGACTGCGGCCCTGGGTTTTGTCCCCTTCCCCTCCAAAATTCTCGGGGCTGATTAAAAAAAAAAAAAAAAAGGCTTAATTTGGCCCGTTGAATAGGACAAGAGAGGAAAAGGTGTTTGCAAACACAGGAGGCAGTGGTGAACCTGCTTGCTGTCCCTGGAAACGTCAGCAGGCCGTTAGTACCTGGATGACCATAACGGGCACATCCTGCCTGTCAGCCTGCGTTTGCACACGTCTTCCCAGGGCGGGAAGCAAGTTTGTAATGGAGAAGGCTGGTGAGGCTCCTGGGCGCAGGGAGAGGCCGCCATCCCCCCTCTGCGGAGGGAGGGCCGGGGCCAGCGATCACGGGGCCGATGTTGTTTCTGCCAGCGCCCCTCCACCTCCACTTACACACGGATCCTCGCGGCTCACCTGGGAGACCCAGGTTTAAAGTCGGGCTCAGTTTCACATCCGCGCTCCTTATTTAAAAAGCTGACAGACAGATACCTGGAGCACATTTTTACTCCTTTTCCTTCAATGAACAAACACAAACTCTTGTGTTCCAGGTGCGTGATGAACGCATGACCAGGGAGAGTCTTCGGGTCTATCGCTTGGCCGACTGGTTTTAAAAATCAGGCCCGGGCTTTTATGAGCACAGCACCGCTTGCTTGCCGTTTAGGAAGTGACGGCGGAGTCACACGTCAGGAGCACAGACCAAGCACTGTGTGACCGTGATCGGAAAAAGCATGAGAAACACAGAGCCCCAGTTTTGGGTGGCGGTTTTTAAAATTCAAATGGTTCGGCGCATACATTGGAGGCTCATGTCCAAGGTGCGCGTGTAGAGAAGTGGGCACGCAAGTGGCATCTATGATAAATTGGGTCTTACATGCAGCAAGCTTGTGAAAAGCAACCAATTATTAAAGAATCAAATGTGGTTTACGGAGGGACACATGCCCTTCAGGGAAGCCTGCGGGTAACGGTCCCACCAGGGTAGATAGAGAAGTCCTCTGTTCAACTCACTAAGATGGCAGACGAAAGTGGTTTTTAACACTTATCAGTTGGGTTTATGATTTCTGTGTCATTCGCCCTGTTTCTGACACGAGGAAATGTTCAACGCGGGGGAATCATTCAATGGCTTTTTTAAAACTGCACCGTAAAACGTTAGTCTCTCTTTCTGAAACCCATAAATGGCTGATTTAATCTCAGAATCATACTACTGGAATTGTGAGTTTCATCTGCTAATTATTTGGCACCATTTTGATATTTTAAATGATTATGATATATTGTGCGATGAGACCACCTTCACCGTGTGGGAAACTGGCCTGTGGCTCTGTGCATGTCCTGGCTTCTTCGGCAAAAACATAAAATCTTCGCCTTGGGAGCTGCAGCTAGGACGAGGCCAGTGGTTTTGTGGACGCTGTCTGCCTGCATCTGGAAGAACCTGGTAGGCTCCCGGGTGATGGTGGGTGAGGACAAAGGCTGTTTAGGGATGGAAAGACGGAGACCTTACGGGCTGTCCGTGAGTATCTGAGAACCAATCATAAGGTATTTCTGAAATTAAAAAGAAAAAAAAAAGGCAACTCCTATTTAAAGAGTTAAAGGAAAATCTTTTGCACCATTTTGTTTTCCTGTTGAAGAAACTCTCAATAATAATCTCTCTTTTATTTCACAGCCGGAATTAAAGAATTAAAAAAATAGCTCACCTCTGTTTTTCAGCCCAGGAGCCCTCACCTTTCCAAATGTCATGACCGACATTCGTTAAAAAAAAGATGACTATGTTTATTTTTGGCCTTTTTGAAGGCAAAATGGGTCCTGTGAGTTGGAAAGGGAGGAGATGTTTGATGCGTGTGGAAACCTATCTTTCTTCGTGCTCTGTCCTTCACTCTGGCTAATTAACAGCATGCCTGTTAGCTGGCTATATTTTATCTGCGACTTAGGGGCTTGCTACGGTTTTCTGGGAGGGTTGCTGCTGATTGAGCCAAATGTCTGTGTGTCTGGTTACAAGGCAGCAGCTCGGCACAGGGGGGACAGCCTGTTGTACCTCGTGCATCGACTGTTTCATTTCATATATCATTCCCAACTTGCAGTGCTGTTTCCTGAAGTCAAATAACCCTCTGCTTCTCGCCCATTATCACAAATCATTTTGTAATCCAACCCCCCGAGTTGCGTTAGGACTTGGGCGAAGCAATAGAAGGCACAGTGGTGGCGGAGTTACTGGGACACCCAGGCTCGGGATTCAGAGAAATGTTCCAGCTCCCTATCTGGCCAAGACATCGACGCCACAGGCCACCTCGCCGGGGATGTCTTTTTAATGTTTCATTTCAATGTGATGTGGGGGAGGGAGAGAGGGAGCGGGTGAGCTCAGCAGGGCCCACCCTCCCAGCCTCCCACCCTCCCACCCTCCGGGTCTCTGCCGTGGGAGCCCAACGGCCCTCTGTGCCTATTGTGTCTCCAGCCCAGCAACAGAGGTCAAACCATGGGAAGGCAAGTTGGGGGCCACAACCAGCTCAACACACCCCTCCCCCCCCCACAGTGTCTGCTGCAGCCATTGTCATCACCACAGCACTGGGGCTGTGGGAAATGCAGCAGTAAGCCCCCCAGAGAGGGCTTGTCCCAGGACCTGTGATGTCAGACCCTGCCCGCCATCTTGTTGATGAGTTACTTGACTGGGTGGGGGTGGGGAGGCTTTGGGGAAAGTTCGTTCATTTCTCTGTTTCTGTATTTATTTTTAATTTTTTAACATAAACTTTCTAAAGATGTATTGGAAGAAAGGCATAGCAGAGTCAAAGAGGGAGCCTTACCCACCCCACCCCCAAAAACTTTATTCACACAATCATCTGTTAATTCCTGAAATCTCAGTCACTCACACATATTGGGGTGTTTGAGGAGCTTAAACACACCACATCACACCAATCCAGGTACACCAGGTACAGCATACGTTCATACAAAGGCACCAGTTTACTTGCAAAAATAAAGAAAATACAGAAAAATAGGTTAACTCATATTTGAAGCTAACTTTTCCTCCCACTGCTGATGGGGCCTGGGGTATGGGGCTGTTCCTCTTGAAAATAACAGTGGTGGTGATGTCGATGGGCGGCCCCAACAGTGTGTGGTTCAAATGGCCCAGGGGGCCCGATTCCCCTCACTCACTTTCACAGTCGTGAGATGGAAAGCTCTGGCCTTGTCTTTCTCGAATCTTCTTTCTGTGATAAAGACCATGCACCCATTCGTTCTTCAGAACACCGAGTGGCTTTCCCTTGGTGAGATGACAGATATGGTCAGTGGCTGTCTGCATAATCTATTTTGGTAGTCACCACAGGAACCCTTCACTCCCTGCTTCCGTGATGTATGCCACCAGAGGGGAAGAAAAATGACTCCTTGGGGGAATCATTTGATCATAAACATGACACTGCACTTTGCACGGCAAGCACACCTCATCGTTGCCTCATGACACCACAGACAGCACTGTCTGGGGAAACTGAGGACCAGGGAGGTGGTGTGAGTCACTCTAGAGCAAAGGAAAACAAAGCACGCTGTCCAGAGGGAGCCAGGAGTTACTTGAGCCGTAAGAGCTCATCTTGTCCTGACACCTGACAGCCTCACGTGGGGTGACACGATCCTTGGGTAACAGCGCCTACACCCAGGGCCCCGTGGAGCCTTCTTGGGTCCTGCTTCCCCATCACACTCAAGCCTGGTGAATGGGCTCAGAGCAGAGAGCGTTTCTTCTGTGCTGCTCATTGCAACCAGGACTCTGATTTCAGTTCCTCCTGCTGCCAGAAGGAGGAAGTTGTTGGGGGGCGGGGAGGGGTAGGCTTGAACTTTTTCTTCTTCCTGCCTTCCCCTTCCTTTCTCTTCCTCCCTCCTTCCCTTCCCTCCTTCCCTTCCTTCCCTCCCTTTCCTTCCTTCCTTCCTTCCTTCCTTCCTTCCTTCCACCTCCTTCCTTCCTTTTTATATGTCTTTTTGATGTTGCATATTGCCCTTATTTGGACAAGAAAACGCATTTATTTATATACTGACATTTTCAAAGAAAGCAAATGCAATTTACCATAAACTATGGTCAAAATTATCAATGTGGGCAAATACAGAGTGTTTCCAGTAATAGCCAACTCTCGTTTTTTAAAATGAAGACTTTACTTTTTTTGGATTCACAGCAAAATTGAAGGGAAAGCACTGAGATTTTCCTGCACAGGCAGAACCTGGCCCACCATCCATGTGCCATACCAGGAGGTACGTCTGTTATAAGTGATTAGCATATACTGACACATCATAGTCACCCAAAGCCCAGAGCATTAGGGTGCACTCGTGCTTTTGCACAGTTCTTTTATCCACTTGCCTACTGCAGGGCGTCTCCATTGTCTCCAAGTTTCAGTAATTATGGGTAAATTGCTATAAATACCCATGTGCAGGTCCCCACACTCTATAGTTTCCAACCCCTTTGGATAAATACCCACAAGTACGCTCATTTTGGCTTTTGAGTCCAGATTTTCTTGGTTAATGGGAAACTGACCATGGTTGGCTAAAGAATTGGTCTATCATTTATGTCCATGTCCCAATACTTGGAACCTGTGAATGTTACCTGACACGGCAAAAGGGACTTCACAGATGTGACTTGGGTAAGGATTGTGAGATGGGGAGATTGTCCTGGATTCTCTGTATGGGTCTGCTGTGATCACAAGGGTCCATCGAGGAGGGGAGCAGGAGGGACAGAGTTAGTATGAAGAGGAGTAACAAGACAGGCAAGAAGTTGGGGTGCTTCAAAGGGAGGGGTGTGCACCCAGGAATGCAGGAACCTCTGGAAGCTGGAAAAGGCAGACAACAGATTCTCCATGAAGCCCTTGGAAGGGGCACAGCCCTGCTTAGATTTGATTTTAGACTTCTGACCTCACAACTGGAAGAGAATAACTTTGTTGCTCTAGGTGACAGTTTACGGTGCTTTGTTACAGCAGCAACAGACAACTAATACCTTAGCCAAGGATGAGTCCCTCCTGGGAACTCTGAGTTGTTCGTTCTAGCTCCAGTGGTTCTGCCCCTGTTTAACGATCCTCTTTGGACTCTAAGAAAACCCATGTGGTGTGTCAGGAAGATGGAGAGCTGACTCTGGTCTCTGAGGAAGGCACAAGCCAATGCAAATCATTTCTGAGGTTCAAAAGAACTGTTTTCTCAGTCTTTATATTTAAAAAATGTGTGTGCCTTTGTAGTCACTGATTGGCTGCCCATTTAGTATTTCTGGCTGGGCTAAAACCCAGGAAGGTCTCATGAGAAAGGCTGATCACGTGAGATTGTCCAACTAATGATATTTGGATAAATTCTGGGTAAGAAACCAAGTTTTTAGATGCTCTTCCAACCCAAACGTGGAAGCTGTGTGAAATTTACACATCATTCCTTAGTGGTCTGCGGGATCAGCAGGCGTTGTGAAATAGGAAGCAAGAGAGGCTGGAGAATAACCCTGGTCATGACCCTGGAGCAGGGGAAATTGCTTAAAACCCCATCGTAACTATATCCTGCCTCTTGGATGCAGAGGTGGAGCATTGCAAAGAAAGAGAACAGCCCTGAGCTGCTGGAGTGTGTGCCCTGAACAGCATTTTATGTGCTTTTTAGCCAAGTTCTGCCCTCTTTGAGTACATGAGCCGCAAGGTAGGGGGACCATGTTGTCCCAAGTACAATCTACTCACAGAAGCCTCACACAGCCCCAGAGAAACACTGTGGGGGGAGGTCACTAAGTTTCCCATTAAATTCTAAGCCCTTCTCCACTTTTAAATAATGTACTTCCTGGTTTCTAGGCTTCCCACCACTGGCTAAATGAAATTTCTCATGAGAATTTCAACCAAAGAGGTCTGGGAAAGCCACAGAAATTATATGAAGTTCACACATTTCTGATGAACATATTCTTTCTACTAAACTCCCTTTCAAACTTCCTGGGATGAAGCTTTTCCATTCTGTTGAATGGGATGTTGGAGTGTTTGTAACAAATATTCTCTTTGTGACCCAACCTTATATTTTGTGCTTACTGATACCGTAAGTATATCAATTACTTACTGTTTACTTACTGATACTTCTTTGTACATCATCTATATTTTTAAAATTTTTGACAAGCTGATTAGACTCAATACTAAATAAAACAGTAAGTAATGATAAAACTTATTTATGGGATTCACCTTATGAAACACACACACACACACATACAAATGCTCCCATGGAATCACAAATGAGGTTAAATGGCTTCAATTTTTACCTTTGAACCTACTTGTTTGGCGGCAGAAATTGTATGAAGCATGGTGAGAAAAAAGAAGCCAAAAGGAAAATGTGCTAAAAGTAAAAACTCAATTCTGATAGATATAGCTCCATTTTGCACATTCCAGCTGTTGGAAATAGCATGAGAATGGTCAGGTTATCCCTGTGCTGTTGAGATATGCCACAAGAAGAACAGGAAAGAGGATCGAAACTCGACTATAATTCTGAATTGTCCGAGAAAATCTTGCTGCCAATTTAACATAACATAAAAGCCTGAACTAATTGACATGGAGTTATATAATAGGAATACTCTGGGCTTTCAATAGGTTTTCAACAGAGTCATTTAAGAATTGATCTCAGCTGTAATTCACTAAAAACTGGTACTTTGCTCTGCGTGTTCCATTAATAGTTAAAGAACAGACAGAATTTAGGAGCCACAAGGTGGACTGAGGAGGGGCATAGATGCCATAAAATGACAAAAAGACTTTTTAAAACATTCAACCCACTAAAGTACTGGAGGGTACTTTGTAAGTAGCTTTGTAGGAAGCTCTGAGAAACAGATGAGAAGCCAGATGAGGAGCACCTTAGGAAAGCACTTGCTGGGCACCTCCGAGATAGGAGACAATGGAACTTGGGGACTCGGTGGTGTCCCCCAGAGTAACTCTTGCCCAGAAGAGTTTTCAGAAGCCTGGCTTGCTGGAAGTCCTAGCCCACCCAGAGTTTGGCACTGGGCAGCATCTGCGTCTGCCCAAGATTGAGCCAAAGGGGGGAGATTAGAGCCGGAAAGGTGTGAATTTCCAGGAGGGATGCTGAGACCCATATCCCAAGCACAGAGGAGGGACAGAGGGGAAAGTCACTGGATGAACACATAATGGAAAATGTCTCCCAGAGTTGAAGAAATGCTTGAGTTCTCAGATCGAAAGACTGAGTGTTGAGGAGAGTGGGTATAAAAAGATGGAAGTCTAACCTTATTACTGTAAAAATAAAATTATTAAGGGATTTCCAAGAAAGGGAAAAAGCACAGCTACTTCTGAAGAAGCAAGGATCATAGGGACTTGCAATCTTCTCATGAGCAACACAAGCAGAAAACACTGCAAAGTTCTCAGGGAAAACAAATTCGACTCCAGAATTGTATACCCAGCCAAACTAGCATCCAATAGAGCAAAATACAGTTATTTCACTCTATAGGGACCCAGGAAGTGTACTCTGTGTAGACTCCCTCTGGAGGAATAGAGAGTAGACTCCAGAAAAAGAGCAAGACTAAGCACACTATGCTTGATTATTGACTCTGTGTTTAATGGAACGTGACCTTTACTGCAGGCTATTTAACCTCTGGGAACCTTGGTTTTCTCAACTGTGAAATGGGGTAACAATAACTTCATTTGCAAGGCTATTGTGAGGATTAGAGAAAATGAACGTAAAGCTCCCACAGGGGCTCTGAAAGGTGAAGAACACATCTTTATGAGATGAATGAAGAAGCTATTGGTTTCTTCAGTCCCCTACCTCTGTGCACCTGTATTGATGAGGTTTAGATCCACTGGCAGTCAGGATCAAGTCCAAGTCAATCCCCTGAAATCGTCATTTCTGATGAGGGCAGAGATCTATGAATGAAAAGGAAATGATTTTATGATTTCTAGTTCTTTATAAAAATATTCTTTTAATGTTTACTCATTTTTGAGAGACAGAGACAGAGTGTGAGTGGAGGAGGGGCCGGGAGAGAGAGGGAGACACAGAATCTGAAGCAAGCTCCAGGATCTGAGCTGTCAGCACAGAGCCCAACGTGGGTCTTGAACCCACAAACAGTGAGATCGTGACCTGAGCCAAAGTCAGATGCTTAACCAACTGAGGCACCCAGGCTTCCCCCCCCCCTTTAAAAAAATTAAAAAAAATTTTTTTAAACATTTATTTATTTTTGAGACAAAGAAAGACAGAGCATGAACGGGGGAGGGTCAGAGAGAGAGGGAGACACAGAATCGGAAACAGGCTCCAGGCTCCGAGCTGTCAGCACAGAGCCCCATGCGGGGCTTGAACTCACGAACCACGAGATCATGACCTGAGCTGAAGTCAGATGCTTAACCGACCGAGCCACCCAGGCACCCCTTAAAATTTTTTAAAAATGTTTATATCCTTCTAATTTTTAATCTTTTCACAAATACGATAAATTGGTAAGATTTCCCTCTCCCCCAATATATCCTGTTCCTTTCTTTCTATAATTTCACCTGTATTGAACATATCTGTCTGTACCTTTTTGGGCAGCAGGAATGATACTGTACATATAACCAGAAATGACTGAACTTAGTAATCAAAGGACCATTTTTACTTGGTAATCACGAATTCTTCATAAAGCTTTTCACATCTGACTGTGCTTTCAGAGGGGATAGGCAAGCAGGGGGAAATTTTTGTTCAACTGCACTGTATTTTTATTTCAGAAATGTTCATTTCCCTTAATGTTGACTTCAAACAACTCATTTGAAGATAACTAATGATGGAGCATAGCCAAAGAAATTTGACCTAATTTCTGCCTTCCTAAAAAATGATGAACATTTTACATACAGCCAACTAAAGTGGATAAGGATGAAGTCAAGAAAAGGGTAACTTGAAATAGTGTCAGTTCTTTTTTTTTTTTTTTTTTTTTTTTTTTTTTTTGTTTTCTGTTATGGTGGTGGTGGTGGTGGAGCTTTGAGAAAAGTTTTAACTCCATATTAAAAGAAAATTCCCAAATGGTGCTGCCTCTGTGGAAAACCGTATGAGGTCTCCTCAAAACATTAAATATAGGATTGCCATATGATCTGGCAGTTCCACTCTGGTTACATATCCTAAAGAATTGAAAGCAGGGTCTTGAACAGATATTTGTATACCGGGTTCATAGCAGCATTATTTGCAATAACCAAAATGTGGAAGCAATCCAGTGTCCATTGGAAGATGAGTAGATAAATAGAATGTGCTATGTACAAATAATGGAGTATTATTTCACCTTAAAACAGAAAGAAAAAAGAAAGTTCATGCTGCAATGCTGACGAATGAGGACATTTTGAAAAGTGAAATATGCCAGTTACAAAAGATAGTATAAACCGTAGGATTCCATTCATATGAGGTTCCCACAGTAGTCAAATCCATAGAGACAAAAGCAGAATGGTGGTTTTCAGAGGCTTAGGTGGAGGGGGGTAATGGGGAGTGGTTGTTTAATGGGGACAGTTTTCATTTTGCAAGAAAAATAAAAGAGTTCTGGAGCTGCATGGTGGTGATTGCACAGCCATATGAATGTACACCTAAAAATTGTTAAAATGGTATATTTTATGTGACGTGTGTGTTGCCACAATTAAAAATAATTTAAACAAGAAAAACCCAACTGGGCTTGTTCAAAGCTACTTAAGGTATGGGTCTTGACACAGACACACATTTGGTGGTACATATCTTGTTACATAACACAAGGGAAAAGTAAGTGGGAGAGAACTCTGACACCCTAACAGCTCTACAATCGTGTGTGGGTGGTGTGGTAGATGCCTTGGTACCCACCCAAGACCCCTTTCTGGGGCTGGGAGCTCACTCTCCAGCTGCGGTGGGGTTGGCTGCTAACAGCTCACAGCTGCCCCTTCTCCAGAGATCTGCTCTTAGCTAACGAGAGCTGCGTTGCCAGGGAGATTACCCACGCTCCCACCTCAGGGGCGGCCTGCAATGTTCAGTGACTAGTGTTTTTTCACTCAAATTACGATTTTTATCCATGTTGTTTGATGTAGCTCTAGAATAGATCATTCATTTTCAGTGTTGTATGTAATAATCCTTTGAGTGCTTCTCTCCACATTTATCTATTCATATCCTGGCAGTGGACTTTCGGGTTGTTTCAGGTTATTTTTTTTTTCTTTTTTTTTATGATGAAAAAAAAACCCCACACCAAACTGTTGTGAGCACTCTCGTAAAAATGTGCAAGGATTTCACTAGGGTGTGTACCCAACACTACAACTCCTGGCTGTAGCACATAAAAATGTGTAAATTTGCCAGACACTGCCATTTTTTTTTCCAAAGGGGTTGTGCAGACTTATGCTCGTACTAGTAATATTTAATGTCTTTCATTCACACACATCTTTCTCCAAACTTGGTGTTATGTAGAGGTAAAATGTGTCTCCTTGTAATCTTAACTACGTCCAGTACTAATGAGACAAAGCCACTTTACATATATTTTTGTGTCATTCATATTTCTGCAAAGTATCTCTTCATGTCTTCTGCTAGTTAGATTTTTCTCATTTCTCAGTGTTGTACAGTGTTATTTGTATGAACCTAGCTATGATTTGTTTTTCAAAGCTGGAGAGTCCGGAGTGTGATCACGCCTCAGTTTATTTATGCCTCCTCTTTGGTTCTCACCAACGATACTTCTCTGAACATTTGTGCACGTGGTTTTGGGGGCACATGAGCAAACATTTCTCTTGGGAATATACCAGTATGAAATGGTTGGGTCATAGCATATGCGTATGCTTAGTTGCGTATGCTTAGGTGATGCCAAATAGTTTTTCAGAACGACTGAATCAGTGCACCCTCTTAATGCCGATGTGTCAGAGTTCTGGTTGCATTCTGGCCATCATGTGGTGGTGTTGGTCTTCTACATTTTGGGCATTTCAATGGGCATGCAGGCCATTTGTAGGGGTTCCGTTTGCATCTCCACAATCTCTGATGAGAATGAGGACCTTCTATATTTATTGTCTGTGCTTGCATATGCTTTTTAAGAAAATGCCCCTTCGGGGCGCCTGGGTGGCGCAGTCGGTTAAGCGTCCGACTTCAGCCAGGTCACGATCTCACGGTCCGTGAGTTCGAGCCCCGCGTCAGGCTCTGGGCTGATGGCTCGGAGCCTGGAGCCTGTTTCCGATTCTGTGTCTCCCTCTCTCTCTGCCCCTCCCCCGTTCATGCTCTGTCTCTCTCTGTCCCAAAAATAAATAAACGTTGAAAAAAAAAATTAAAAAAAAAAAAAAAAAAAAAGAAAATGCCCCTTTAAGTTGCTTGCTCATTTTTTTCTCTTCCTCTTTCTGATTCCTAGGAATTATTTACGTACTCCAGATAGAAAACCTTTGCCAGTTCTGAGTGTTGCAGGGCTCTGTGGCTTGCTTTTCTGCTCTCTCTTAACGCTGTTTCGATGCACGAAAATCCGTCATTGTAATTAATTCGAATTCATTGATCTTTTTGTTTGGGTGGAGAGCTCTCTTTCTATATCCTGTTTAAAAAGTCTTTCTCTAAGCCAAATGCATTGAGAAATTCTCTTGTGCTATCTTCTAGATGCTTCATTGTTTTGTCCTTTATGATTACTCCTACAATCTATTTGAGAATCAGGCATATGGGAGTTTATCATGCATATTTCTCTAGTTGTGTTTGGAAATATTCATGATAAATATGATAAAAGAATGATGTTTGCTTTGGCTTTGCACAACCTTCAACCACATGTTTTTAAATAGTGAATCTGTGTTGAATTTTTGTTAGTCTTGTATGCCTCAATGGATATGCTCATATGATTTTAGTCTTATAATCTACCTATGTGATGAAAGATATTAATAGATTCTAAAAATTATATTATCCTTATTTTTCTGGACTCACTTAACTTAGTCATGATATAATTTCTCTTTTAATGGATTTGATGGACTAATGTTTTGTTTGAGTTTGTTTACCTATCTTCATGACCGAGATTGGCTTGTGATTTTCTTTTTTGTGTTGTCCTCGTCGAGGCAATTTTGGTGGCATGAGTCAAAGAGCTTTAACTCACTGTATTCTGTAGAATAGTTTGTATAAGGTCAGAAGGATCTCTTCCTTGGAAGTTTGGTAAAATTTGCTAGAAAACCACCTGGGTCTGGTGTTTTCTTTCTCTGGAATATTTTAACACATTGATTTAATCTTTAGAAGTCAAAGAACGTTATCTATTCTTGAATCAACTTTGGTTAGGAACTTTTTTCTGGAAATATTTTCACTTTACTTTTTAGTTTTTTTTTTGACATAGAGTTGTTCATGGCATTTAAAAAGTATCTTTTAAACATTTTCTGGGTCTACAGTTTGGGTCCATTTTATTTCTAACATTAGTTGCATCTTTTTTCTTGAAAAATATTGTCAGAGATTTACCTGTTTTGTTTACTTGGCAAAGTGAGAATGCAGGTCTGTAGGCTTTCTTGTACTCATTGCGTTTTGTGCATCACACAGGCTTTTATGTGTAATATTGACATGATCATTTCATTATAATATTAAGCATTTCTATTTTGATTTTTTCTTTGATCAATGAGTCATTTATATGTATTTTTAAATGTTTAAAACATAAGGTTTTTAGTCTTTTTTTGGTTTTTGGCTTATAATTTCAATGCTTTGTGATGGGCATTTGTATGATTTGTACAATAATTTGTCTGAAACCAATTTTTAAGGTTTGCTGAAATTCGATTTATGACCCAGTACATGGACAAGTTTTGTAAACATTTTACTTGTGTTTGAGGAGATCTAATTTCCAGGTGCAGGGTTCCATAGATGACAACAATCAATTTGTTAATTGGGATATTCAACCTGCTTAATCTTTACTAATGTTTTGGCTATTCAACCTAGAAGAATGTTAGATCTCTCCCTATGGGGATGGTTTATACATTTCTACAAGTAGACCTGTCAATAATTTTTGTTGAATCTTGCGAGGTTCCTTTACATTGCTCATAGAATTTTAGAATATTTTTCTCTTCCTTCAGTATACAGTGTATCTCTCTTTTCTCTCCCTAATAATATTTATAGGAGATTTTATTTCTTAGTTCTGTTTTTCATCATTGGCTTTTGAACCTATCCATATTCTTGTGCCTTACATATATGTCTTGCAACGATATCAATATCTAGATATTTTAAAAATTGACTCTAATAATCTCTGCATTTAAATTGGGAATTTAGCCAAAGAACATTTATTATTGTTACTAGTATGCATGAGTTGTTGGCATCACTGCACATGTGTTTTCTATTTGTCTCACTGCCTTTTTCTTGCTGGCTACTGAAAAATTAATTTAATTTCTTCCTATTTTACTTTTCCTTCTGTTTTCTTATTTCTGCATCTCTACTGGCTTTGAAGTTATACACTTTAATTTTTTCTCATTAATGGTTACACTTCAAAATATAATATGCACATGAAACTTAAGAAAATCTAGATAAGTTTTCAACTCTCTTCTGGAAAATACAAGTATCTGAGAACAACCTTTAATGACCCCTTTGGACTTACATTTTATCTGTTTAAATTGTTTTAATTCTGTCCTTGTTCATCCCCAGGAATTAGACATCATAATGATTATTACTTCGTGTAATACTTGTTTAGATTTTCCTTCTGTTAGCTTTTCGTTCTTTTTTGCATCTCGCACTTCCTTCTAGAATATTTTTCCTTCCTACTATGCGTTTTAAACTGAACGTATGTTTATTTTATTCTCACTTAAACAGTTTTTTTTTAAGGTTTATTTATTATTGAGAGACAGAGAAAGACAGAGCATGAGCAGGGGAGGGACAGAGAGTGGGGGAGACACAGAATCCAAAGCAGGCTCCAGGCTCTGAGCTGTCAGCACAGAGCCGGACATGGGCTCGAACTCATGAACTGCAAGATCACGACCTGAGCTGAATTCAGACGCTTAACCCACTGAGTCACCCAGGTGCCTCTTTCTTAGTCTCATTTTTAAAAGGGAGCTTTTGTGGTTACATACTTCCGGCTTACTTAGCACTTTCAAGATACTAATCCCTGGGCCCATGGCTTTCCCTGTGGCTTCTGAAAAGTCTGCCATTGGCCCGATAGCTGTCCCTTTGTGGGCAATTTGCTTGTGCCTCCCCTTTCTCGAAGAACTTCTCTTTGTTCAGACCTTGTGCCTGTCTTATGTTGCCTCTTCCACATGGTGCCTCATTTCCTTGTATGTCTGGAACGTCTTTGACAGTGAATTCATATTCGATAGATTGTTACTCACTGAAAATCCTGAAAGCCTATTTGAGTACAGTTTTCTCCTTAGAAGATTTTTGTTTGGTTTTGCTTGTTTTGGGGAGCCAGGAGTCACCACTGACATGGGCCACTTTTAGTCTGATTCTGGAGTCTCAGCCTGAAGTTGGGTGTGCCAATTTCAGCCCTCCTTGCTGCCCGTGGATCAAAGTTTGCTCCTGAAGGTTCAATGCTGACATTAGCCTTCCGGGCCCCTGCACCAGCCCCCACTAGCACATCTCCTACCTGCTTCCCACCTCTGGCTCTCCCTGCTCTGACTTCAGCTCACATTTGGGAACATCGTCCACTTTCTTCACTTTCTGTGAGCCTTGCAATCCATTTGCAATTACATTTGATGGAGGACAGAGCTGTTTTGAGAGGAGGGCTCTTCTGTGTGACTAGTCTGCCTTCCTGCCTAACACGGAAGACTTGTGGTCCCATTGTGTGCTCACTTCTGCTCTAACCTGATATCGATTTGCTTACTGTGTGTGTGATGTGGATTTTTGCACATCTGAGAAGTACCTCTCTGATTATTTCCTTAGAAACTACGAGAGGAGCAGGGGTGCCTAGGTGGCTCAGTCGATTAAGCATCCAACTCTCAGTTTGGGCTCAGGTCATGATTTCCCGGTTTCGTGAGTTCGAGCCCTACATCAGACTGTATGGAGCAGAGCCCTGCTTGGGATTCTCTCTCTCTCTCTCTCTCTCTCTCTCTCTTTCTCCCCCCTGCCCCTCCCCTATGCATGCTGTCTCTGTCTCTCTCAAAATAAATAAATACACTTAAAAAAATAAGAGAAAGAACCTAAGAGAGGAGAAGAACGACCCATTCTCTTCATATATTGGAAATTTGGAAATCCTTTCCTGTTCCACTGCAGTTTTCAGGCTCTTGAGGCAGACGCCTTATTTGAGCCCTCTCTTCTCATTTCCAGGGCGCCTTCACAGAGGTTTTGGCAACCGCTCAATAAATATTTGCTGTTTGGCTGAGTCCAAACATTCTACTTTGTCTCCTAATCAGCATCTCTGATATATTTAGCTTTGTTTGCCAAAGAAAAGCAGAAACTGAAAATTTCCGAATTATGCAGACTGGGGATTTTGATACACACAGGAAAGTTATGCCGGAATGAGAATCTGAATTTATGACATTGAATGAAGAAATGGCTAATTAATCTACACGGATTCTTTTTTTCCCCCCTCCATTTTGTTAAATTTGGAAGGAATTCAATTCTGTCATAAGAAATTGTGGTTAAATTTGGTCCCACCTACTCCAGCTGCTCGACCGAACATTAACAGTTCAAGGAAGGTGGGGGCAACAGTCATCTGCCTCCTGGTGTCCACCCCCTTATCAGATCCTCTCCCTCGGAGTGTAAGTGGGACCTGTGTGTGCTTCTACCCAGAAGAATACAGCAAAACGTGATCACGTGCATGTGGATTCATTCCACACGGCTGTAACATCTGCCTTGCTGAGAGACTCTTTTCCTTGCTGGCTTTGAAGAAGTGAGTTGGCATATTGTGAGGGCCATCTGGAGAGGGCCACACGGCAAGGAGCTGAGAGCGGTTTCTGGGCAACAGCCAGCAAGAAACCGGGGTCCTTGGTTCTTCAGCCACAAGAAAATGAACCCTGCTAGCAACCAAGAGATGTCAACAGTGGACCCTTTCCAAGCTGAGCCTCCAAACAACACCCTAGACCTGGCCACCCCCTTGACTTCAGCCCTGTAGACGACCCAGCTAAGCTCTGCTCACGGAAACCTTGAGAGAACAAACATACGTTCTGTTAAGCCACTAAGTTTGTGGTAGCTCTGTTCCACAGCAATAGATAACTAGTAATGGACAACAGAAGAGCTTTCAGAATCTCCTCTTCAAGGTAATCTGCCAATACTTTTCAAAGTGGTGTGGATATTAGAGGAATACAGTAGTTCTTTCTTTATCTCTTGGCTGTAGACGCTGGGTCAGAATTATGTGGCTATCAAATGATAGAGGGTTTGGAAAAATTGAAAGGCACACTTGGAATGTGAGCTGTGGATTTTGGCAGGACACTGGCTAGTGCACAGTGAGTTCTGTCTGCCATTTGTATCCAGAATGCCTCCTATTGTGTGGAGTGGAAAAAGGCAATCACGGATTCCCACTGTGGCGGACGCACAGTGATGGGTCATGACCTTCCAATGCTTATGTACTAGCTGGAATCACAACATCTCATGCCCTAGCTCCATTACAGGGAATAAAACATCTGTCTATGCAGGAGACAGAGAAGATGTTCAAAATGAAGATATCTGAGGATATCATGCTCAAAACACCTTTCCACCTGCTTGCCTAATATAATGTAGTCATTATGGCAATGAATGTTTCTAATAAAGTATGAAAATGGATTGTTTGCTTTGCTGCTTTTGCATGAGCTCTCATTTCTCTGTTTATGATATTGAAGCTGACATTTGCTTACCCTTTATCAGTGGAATATTTAATCGAGTCCAATCTGTAAGGAGCAAGAGAAATTTTTATTGTATTGAAAACCTGTCCCCCATGTAAAAGGCCTGGGAACCGGACAAGGCCCACAGAACAGGTGTGACTGTTAGAGTTACGAACGCCAACCTGGAGGGAGTCTTTGAAAGCAGGGCTGTCCCAGGCGTGTGGCTGGCACCTGGGCCTTGTGATACTCAGGTAACTTTGAGCTTTCAACTGATGCCTATGACACATGGTTGAGGAGCTGACAGCAAACTCCATGAGCAAGACTGTCTTCATTTTTGTAGTTGATTGTGCGCCGTTGGTCCTTAGGTGAACCTGATTCGTGTCATTATCCTACTGCAAATTAGGGTCAATGGGATTATGCTCAGTGTCCCAAATATAGCACACCAGGACGTCCGTAGTCCACATGTAATCTCTCTTCCATTCCTGCCTCCAGTGGCCCCAGTCTATGCCGGCCCCACCAGGGCCCTGGGTGTTTGGCTGAGCTTGTGTGGGTGCCTCACACCTGTCCTGACTCCACAGCTTTGCAAGTATTGCAGAGGGTACTCTTACCTCACACTGGTAGCTTTACCCCTGTTCCAAGGTCCAGTGCAACTGTTACCTGTTCCTAGAAATGTTTCCTAAATCTACCTTGTTACTCTCCCAGGCTGTGTGTGCACAGCAGTTTCTACACATTGTACTCGTCCTCAGCTTGGCATCGTTTGCTTAGCTTAACCTCTTCCAGAGCATAGGTGATGGTGTGTCATCCCCAGCTCACAACAGTGTCTCTCACACAGTGGGTGCTTTGAGAAACACTGCTATGTAGACGGAAGGTTCAAGGAATGCGGGAAGGGATTTGGGACTCTGTTCTGTGGGTGAGCATCTTTCCAAGTGTCCAATGCAAAGTGTTCTTTTGGGGGAAAGTCCTGTCTGATTGCTTGCTTGAGTTCTTCCAGTAGTTTATGCTGCCCATTGATCGCACTCTGTCATTCATTCAAAAGGCAGATGATTCCGGTTTTGTTAGTTTATGCTTTGGCTTTGGTAGGTTTGAGAAGTTGGTACCGAGAGCGAGTGACTTCATTTCATGGTGCTGATGTTGTGTTTCCATTTAAGGGGTGCCCATGGTTCTGAGCTGAGCCATGCAGGGTTCTGCTGCTGTGTGGGGCTAGGCCTTCATTTCAGATGCTCTGATGACAAGGGCCGGTAACTGGGAGGCCCACAGTGTTCAGCCCAGCACAGTGTGATTTACGTTCTTGTTTTATGACAACATCCCAGCTTCATGGAATCAAAGCTTCTAAATTAACCCCCACTCTTTTTGTTAATAAAAGTTTATTTATTTTTCAGAGAGAGGGACAGAGAAAGGAAGAGAGAGAGAGAGAGAGAGAGAAAGAGAGAGAGAGAGAGACCCCAAGCAGGCTCCATGCTGTTAGTGCAGAGCCCGATGCCAGACTCGATCCCATGAACCGGGAGATCATGACCTGAACCGAAATCAAGAGTGGGACACTTAACCAACTGAGCCACCCAGGTGCCCCGGCCCCCACTCTTTTTGAATAATAAATGCAACCAACATCACTACTATGCTCACCTGGCCAGCAGAGTGCAAGGCATCAATTCCATAGCATCAGCTCTACCTGTGCTGATCATGTGCCAGAACTTTCCTGGTGTCATCTTCAGATTTCAGAGCCATTATGTGGCCAAGGGCTAGAGGAGATCTGGGAAGACACAGCATTGTGGGTAGGAAACAACTGAGGTGGAAAATAGTCCTTTGCCACCTGACTGGGAGAACTTTGTGATATGTAAGACATAATTCCATGACCGTGATAAGAACATTCATGAAAATGTTACCTATTAAAAAAAAAAAAAAAGGAGAAGGTAAAATGTAATTTTTTTTAAAGCACTCTTCTGTGGTGGCTACTAAACAAGCTGCAGAATTTGTAACTAAACAATGCTGGGGCAGGAGCTCTGAAGTGTGTGCCACCCTGTCATCCCTCATTCCCAGACCTGTGGCTGGAGCTGATCCCCCTTGGCCACTGAACTTTTCCGGGGGACAGCACGGGTCGTCTCTGAACCTCGGTTTGCCCATTTGTAAACCAAGAAAGAGCCTTCCTGCCTCCAAATACTTTTCTTTGGTCTTTAGGAAAGAGGCACGGGTGGTCCCCAACAGGATGAGCAGCAGACTCAGTTGGGGCAGACTGACTTCTTTAAGTGGGTCTTCTGACCAGGGTCTGAAAAGCCCACCTGGTGTGTACTCCATGCAGTTCCAGTGACAGGTGCATGGACACCCTCTCTTGACTGGAGATGAAACGGTGAGTGGTTGTACTGGTTTGTAGGGCTGACCAAACGGAGGAACACAAATCGGGTGGCTTGCCCAACAAGAATTTATCCATTCACAGTGTGGGGGTTAGAAGCCCGAGATCAAGATGTCTGCAGGGATGGACCCTTCTGAGGCGCTGAGGGAGGGTCTGTTCCACTCCTCTCCCCTCCCTTGTGGTGGCTTCTGGATCCTTGCGGGCATTGGCTTGTGTAAACATCACCCTGATCTCTGCCTTCATGTTCACATGGCCTTCCTTCTGTGGGTGTTTCTGTGTCCTGTGTCTAAGCATCCTCTGTTCACAAGAACAGCAGTCTTCCTGGATACGGGCCCACCCTAGTGACCTTATCCTACCTCGATTACATCTGCAAAGACCCTATTTCCAACTAAGGTCACATTCATAGGATTTTGACAGCTCTTTGGGGGACACAATTCAATGCAAAATATCCCCCATGTGGAGATTCTCTCTCCCGTGGCACAACTTCGGCCACCAGGCATCATACCTTACCTGGCAGGCTCCTGTGCACTTATATCAAGTCAGGAGAACTCAGCTGAGCTTCTGGCATCCTCCTTTTGGCCATAGCAACTTTTCCAGGTCATAAGCTGTTTCCAGGTCAATTTCCCTCCAAACCCTGCTGCCTCTGGCCAAGCCCCTGGAATTCTCCCCTATTGCTCGGGGTACCTGTGCCCCCCTCCCTATTGCCCCGGTGCATATCTTCTGTTCTCTCCAGACCCCTGCCCTCAGGATCCCCAGTGTTCACCAGGAGGTGAACCAGGATGCCCACCTATCACCTCTCAGTACCTTGAGTACATCTCTGATGCAGGCACTGCTTCCCCTTAGAAGCCCTCTGCTACAGCTCAAACAGCCCCCCAACCCTTCCACACCATGAGCACCGGACTGGCATTTACCCCGTGATGACCCTTGCTCTGTCAGCTGAACCACACCCTTCCTGAGGCTGGGACCACGACTCCAGCCTCACTGGGGATTTCTAGAGTCTGGCAAATCCTCAACTCATAGATGGATCTTTCATTGCCCAAATGGTCTTAAGGAAGGATGTGACCAGACTTGTGTGTGAACATCTAGAGGTGGCCCTGTGCTGGTAACACCAGGGCCGCTCCCTGCAGTGGAGGAGTCTCAGCCAAGCACAGGGCTCCTTCTGGGACACCATTACTCCCGCTGCTCTGGGCACTGCTAAGTTGGGGTCCTGGTGTCATTTTGCTTGAGTTGTAGATGTCATCTGGAGGTCAAACACCGTCACAAAACATAAACCACAGGGTCAACTCCCTGAAGGATCCCCTTCCCCCCTGCATCACCATGGTGCTATTTCTGGTGGAGAGCACACACGGTCCATGAGCTGAAACAAAAAAAGACCGAGAGGCCCAATTTCACGGATAAATCAACAAGGCCACCAGACACAAGATGAAGGTGAATCTCTGGCCTCAAAACTTCCAAGTCATTGGGCAATTTCCCCAAATTACACCCGACCAAACAGTTTGGTAACTAGCCACCGCAATAAATACTTGTACTGCCTTGACTCCGGGCTTCCCAAAACATTGTGGTTTACCTTTCTCCTGCTCCTTCTCTTCTTCTTTGGAAAGGTCCGAGCTCCAAACCACCTGCATGTGTTCATGTTCTGGCTACGAGGCTGCAGGGAGATGGGGTTTGGGGGCGGGGCGGGCATTTAGACCATCCAGAATAATGGTTTCTAAACTTCATTTTTAGCCAGAGAAGCTTTGTTTGAATGTAACCTTAGATAGGGCTCAGTGCATAAAATGGATAGAGGGGGACTGCCTTTGTAGATGAGGGGCCTGACTCCCGGAGCCCCTGCCCTTGGGCTACTGATCCTTTCTCCACAGCCCAAAAGGAGAGCTGCAGAACCCCCAGGGCTCCATGGATCTTATGTAACTTTTTTAAAATTTTTAATGTTTATTTATTTTTGAGAGACAGAGCACGAACAGGGGAGGGGCAGAGAAAGAGGGAGACACAGAATCCGAAGCAGGAGCCAGGCTCTGAGCTGTCAGCACAGAGCCTGGTGTGGGGCTGGAACTCTTGAACAGTGAGATCATGACCTGAGCTGAAGTCGGACACTTAGCTGACCGAGCCACTCAGATGCCTGTTATGGATCTTGTTTAAAGCTGCAGCTCAGGCCCAGCACTCCTTCGTGCAGGGACCTGCATTGCACCGCTCACGGCAGGTGACGTCCCTGCTTCCATTACATGTTCCCAGTTCCAGGACTTCTCAGCCTTTTGGGACAGTGCTACGTGTCGAAAAGTCCTCCTCACATCGAAATGCCATCCGTCTCCGAAAGCTCGGTCCACTGGCCCTCCTGGTGTGTTTGGCCAGCTCACACGTCTGCCTCTCCCTCCATATGGAGACAACCGTAAGTGACCTTCTTCCCTAAGTCCTGGCTTTACATGAACCAACCCCAAACTGCTCTTCAAATGACTGAAGTGCTAGGCTCTCCATTGGCTTGGTCACCTGCCTCAGAATGCAGTCCCTGCTGTTGATTTTTGCCTGAAAATGCAGTGCCCGTCACGGAACATCCCACTCCAGTGTCGCCATCCCTCCATCTGGAAGCTCGATGCAGCCAGAGAATGCGTTTGCTTCTTTGCCACCATGTCTCACTGTGGTCATTAATCCTTCCTGCTTTTTCATGCAAACATTTGTAAACCCACATCCCTCCCATCTTGTGCTTGTATAATTGATTTTTTAAAACCTAAATACAGAACTTTCAGTGACTCCGTTGCATTTTATTTGGTTTCATGTCGTTCAACCTGGCTTGCTCTTTCTGAGCCCTGTGCTGGAATCGAGCACCATAGCAAAGCTTGCCTCCCCACGTTGTTTGGCCTACAAATTTGATATCTCAAGTGTCTGGGAAATGATGCTTTAGGTCAGGTCAAGTGCAAAGCTCTGCAGCCAGCACCACATCAGGGCTTTCTCCTAGGTGGATATTAACTCATTGATCAGCACTGCCCAACCAGCTCCCGATCCGCTCTACTCTGCTGTGTGCCAGCTCACATGTCTCCGTGTCATTCAGATACACAACAGTAGGGTCTCATTTGGATCCCTTAGCCCAATGCCATGAGGTAAGGGGAGCACGGGCAAGAATGCCAGTCTTGTTAATGAGGGCACAAAAGACTTTGGCTTTGCACTCAGAATTCCACCAGTTTGAATTTGGATGAACTGCTTAATCACATGCTCTGACTTTGTCTCCTTACCTGTTAAATAGGCATAATAGTTGCCTCGTGTTTTCTCTGTCCTGGACCACGTAGGCAAAGCCAAACCCTCCCAATGTCCCATCGGCATGCCAGAGGGAACACACACATGCCCACCTTGAGCCAAAGCCCACCTCTCAAGGGTTCTCCCAGAATTCTTCTTTGCTTACCTGACTTGGCATGCCTTGGTCCCATTTCCCAGGCTATCAGGTATGTTGACTTTGTCTTCAGTTTCTCTTGTTTGCTAACCCAACTTGGATTCTCATCCCTGCTGCATGGTCATCATTATACTCTCAGTTCTACCACCTTTGGCTGCAAGGTCAAGGTCCTAGCCTTTCTGAGTCTTGATGTTCAAATCTATAAGACAGAGAACATAGCATCTGTCTGGTAAAATGGCGCATGCATGAAGGGGGGCGTGGGTAAGAGGTGAGACTCATCTCACCTGGTGTGTCATAGAGGTTAGCAAGAGCTAATTCTCTTCCCCTCCCTTAGTCTTCCTGAATGACGTGAGATGCACCTGAGTCCCTGGAGAATGGTGGGGAGCTGGTACTTGCACCCCCCCCCAAGCCTTCTGGCATCTTCCAGAGACAGATTTTTTTTTTTTTTTCTGAATCAAGATCATTTAGGCTTACGACATTGTTCTTTCTCTTTCAGAACAGACGCCAAGAAGACAGGTGCTGGTGTTGGGTGGTTGGTGCACTTAATCACGGATCCCATGATGGCTCCGGGAAATCCTGCTCTCCCTGTACTATGTGCTCCCAAATCATGCTTAATCAACTCAATAAGAATTTATCGCCATGGCAGTATTCAGTTTACCAGTCTGTAGTTTTCAGGACTGGTTCTTTCTTCTTTAGGAAAGGAGACATTTCCCTCTGTTTCAGGCACATTTCTTTTTTTTCTTTTTCTTTTTCTTTATTTATTTTTATTTTTTTAATATGAAACTTATTGTCAAATTGGTTTCCATACAA
Source organism: Puma concolor (assembly GCF_028749965.1). Lineage (NCBI taxonomy): Eukaryota > Metazoa > Chordata > Mammalia > Carnivora > Felidae > Puma > Puma concolor. The sequence goes on along the minus strand of NC_141677.1, from coordinate 85,221,582 downwards.
CACCCAGTGCTCATCCCGACAGGCAGGCACATTTCTTATTCTCCATGATTTCTCAAAGAGCACCCATAACAGCTCTGGGATCCCATCAGCAGGTTTTTTTCCAACACTGGGTGAGGCAAATCTAGACTCACAGCAGGGAAAGAGATTTCTCTTACCTTCTGTGTCCTCCTTGCCTTCAGTGGGTGGTGCTGACAGCCACAGGCTGTGGAATGTTTCAGCAGCTTCCTTGCTAGGGATGGCTGGGATGCTGTTCAAGTTCTGAGGGGTCAATAAGTTTCCCTCCTACCCCCTGGCTTCGCTCTCCACATCACAATCCTCCCTTCACCCTGTATCCAAGTTGGGTGAGTGCACAGAGGGGCCGTGGGTCCTTGTCCCAGGCTCCACAGCCCTCACCGGGGGATCTGCTTCCCCTTGGGGTGATGTGTTTCTAGCTCCCCAAGCAGCCCCTCTGGGCTCTGGGGCCAAAGCAGCATGTGTCTTTGAAGGCAGTGACAAGACCAGAGCACCCTGGACATCAGACTTGGAAGTGTCCTTGGGGGCACTGAGTCCAAGTTTTTTGTTTTTGTGACAAGGAAACAGAGGAGATCCGAATCATACCTCCAGTTGCCAGCATACTGGCGGTACGATGGTACATATATAGGTAGCACTAACTGAGCATTGTGACAAGGGCTGGAGTTAAACATTTCATGGACATTCCCATGATTTTATTTTAATTTTTTTTATAACTGGAAGTTTTTAGTCTTTTACCAACATCTTCCCATTTCCTCCAATCCCCAACCCCTGGTCACCAGCATTCTAGTCTCTGTTTCTATGGATAGAGGTTTTTAGATTCCACATATAAGTGAGATCATACAGTTTTTGTCTTTCTCTGCCTGGCTTCTTTCACTTATCATGCCTTCAAGGTACACATGAATGGCAGGATGTCTTTACTCATGGCTGAATGACATATAAATGTATATCATATATATAGTATATATAACGTATATAACTATATAATAATATATAATGTGTGTAATATATAATATATAATGTATATAACAATGTGTGTGTATATATATATATATATATATATATATATATATATATATTATATGTATATAATCCTTTTTTATCCAGTCATCTGTTGACCAACTCTTCAGTTATTTCCATAAATTGTCTATTGTGAATAGGAGGTACCATCTCATTTAAACACCACATCACCGTAGGGTAGCATAATACAGAGGACGGGACATCAGCTGTGGGCTTGCAAGCCTGGGACTGAAGACTCTCACCAAGTAGCTGTGTGATGCTGGGAACATTGGCTAATGTTTCTGTGCCTGTCTCCTCCCCTGGAGGACAAGGGTAATTCAGGGGTGGTGGCCGTGGGTGTGTATCTTCCAGACCGCCCTCCGAAGAAACACCTGCTGCCTAGAGATGCGGGGCTGTGGCTGCCAGCCCTCTGCTCCTGCAGAGCCAAGGCCATCAAGGCCATGCCCTTCACGGGTAGCAGCATCCGGTGTCCGAGCGAGGCAGGTGCAAAGGCCTGGCCATTTCTTGCTGACATGGGACAGCTCTGTTGGGTGGTATTTGCTCTGGGGCCCCTTGCTGAGCTGATCTAGCTTTGTCTAGCACTCTGCCCAAGCTGCTGCTTCCCTGCTTCCTTCACAAGTGTTGGGGAATGAACACCCTGTACTCCACAGTCCAGCCGGTGCTGGCTTCCAGAGAACCCAGTCTGTACCACCCAGTCCTTCTCGGGGCCACTCTGAGGACATGAGAGTTGTCACTATGGCTGGTGCAGACACTCACTTGGTGAAGGTGAGCATCACGATGAGCCTCAGTCTGTAGACGATGGAATGGGGTGACGCAGGGGAGAGGCCGGCTGCTTGGGTAGCCCCCTCCCCCTGTAGCAGTATGTCTTTGTTGAGGGGGAAGGGTCCCCAAGTGCCACCCCGGCCAGCGTTGGCCTAGATGCACAGAAAAATACCAGTGTCCCCACATTCATTTCTTTCAAACCCAGGATTGAGTTTCACTCCCCCCTTTGGCAAGACATTCACCTACTTTCGATATCAAACAATTCCCCCCTAGAGGGAGGGTTACTGTCAGCCACCACCAGCCTGGTCCCATGACAGCCCTGGATTTGGGTGCAGACCCCTGAGTGAGCTTGTCCCTGCTCAGTGCTCTGGGATCCTCAGCTTTCACAGGGACGTGTTGGGGATCCACGCCACAGACTGAGCCCCGGGCTGTGGTGCGAGCTTCCAGGCAGGGGTCTCTCCTCCTCCCTGCCCGGGGCTCTGTGCTTTCCATCTGGGGGTGAACCCCTAGGAACTCTGACTTGGTCAAGGGCCTGGCTCCCTGGTGGGCTGGGGTCTTCTCCTGGAGCTGATCGCTGGCATATTCTCCAGAAACGTTCGTTTAAATATGAACAACAAAAAATACAATTCGGAACGGAGCCTGCTGCTGGGAATCCCGGAATGATTTCCATAGCCAAATAGAGGTGATTTTTGGACGCTACAACCTTTTGGATTTCCCGCTATCTCTCAATTCTGATGTTACGGGATGGCTCCAAGCAGGCCAGCCCCCCTTTCCTGGTCTTCCTCACCTCTCTTCCTCCTGATGTCAGCAGAGCCATCTCCTGCCTGTCTGCCTTCCACACCCGCTCTCTTTGCATCCATTCCTTCCAGCAGCTCATGGAGGAGGGATGTTGTTCCCACACTGGGGAAACGGTCCAATTCTGCTTCCCAAAACATTAGGAAATGGTTCCAATCACCATTGCTCCAAAATATATCCTGGCAGACAATGCAGGCCTGATGTGTGTTTCCAAAAATCCTTCAGAGTAGGTGGGGGTCAGCCCAGCTCTGCCCGCCCCCCACCGAGCGGGGGCCGCTCTCCCTCTGGCCCCGGCCTCCTGGGAAGGCGTGCCAGCCTGTCTCAGCCCCAGGGCTGCAGAGTCATCATAACCTTTTAAAGGCTCTTACAGTGCCCAACAATAATTTGAAAAAAATCCCTCTCTAATTGGCTTTTCATGATTTCCCTGAACTGCCACCCGATTCGTAAAATGCAAGTCAACGCGATGAATGCGTGCAGCTTTCCCGGTTGCTTTGATCATTATCATAAACTTTGCTGCTTTGGGCTTGGCTGCTAACACATGGTAATAATTTATTGCCCCTCCTTTTATATCTTCTTAAACTTGGCATGGCCTTACTTCCTCTCCCTTTCCAATTTAAATGAGACCACCATACCACTCTGAAACGCGGAAGGGAAGGCCACCCCTTGTATTCTACAAATCAGCTAAATAATAAACCAACTTTTCAGCCAAGTTGACAGAGATCCTGCAAGAAAACAATTGTACTTCACTGCTGGAAAATCCTCTGCGAATGCGAAAAATTCCTTTACCGATGGAAGGAGCATTTGCTCCCCATGGGTGGCGTAAATGCCAGGTCTTTCACCAGGTGGGTAGACTGGGGTTGGTTTCTCATCAGCTTGGTGGCTGATGGCAAGAACTTTCCCCCTGGTTCCCCTTCACATAGCTGTGCAGATATGCACAGTTTTATGGGCACAGTTGTATAAAGACAGAATTATTTGCAATTCAGGTGAATTAAAAACGGTTATGAAACTAGAGGAAACTCTTGCACACTGAAGATCTATCCCTCAGCTTACCCCTTGACTTTAGGTTCAGAAATGCAATGGATAGTCTCCAGACCCGATTCCACCACTCTGCCCCGGCCAAGGGCCTCCTTCCGTGTCTGAAACGATGAGGTGGTGTTACATTCAATCTCTAACTCTCCATGAACCCCTGCTGCCTGGCGTGCATGCACTTGGCTTCTTCCTAGGCTGTAGCCCGAAAACCAGCAGAACTCAGGAGACCTTAACTATTGGCCTGGGGCTTAGAAAACTACCACCGTCTGTGCCTCCGAGCTGCGGGGCCAGGTCCCCAGTGTAGACAAGCAAACTGGTCCTGTTGGGAAGATGCCACTGTTCTCGTCCAGTATCCGGTGTGTGAACACAGCCTTTCTGTGACCCCCTTAGGTTAAACGTCAATGTTATAACATCCGAGGAGGAAGACTGTTTGGGAACCCCATGTCAATTCATGCTTTCCATTTCTTCCCACACCAAACCTTCACTTCTGTGAAGGCATCCTCTTGGGTGTAGACAATGGATTAAAGTGCTGGGTCTACCCAATGGGAGGGGGTGGGCCAGGCAGGTGTGGTGCTCCTTGATAAGCATCTTACATGCTTGGAGTCTCTCAGAAAAACCAGTAATCATCTTCATTCTGCCAGAGGCTCCCACCTCCCTTCTGCCTTTTCTACCCACACCCTCCTGGTGCCCGGGGCTGTTCTCCCATTTCCTGGGTCTCTGCTCTGCTGTTGTCTCCTCCAGTCCTCTCTGCTGGGCCTGTGCTGATTTCTGAGCCAGTCTTGCTGATGAGCAGCCACCTGGCACCCTGGCTCACGGTCCCACTTGACAGAGGAGGGGTGTGTGGGGAGGAGGGGTGCACAGGGCAGTGGCTGTGAGATGGACGGTGTGGAATCATGGAGCGAAAGGGTGGCAGGCAGCATGGTGGACCACCACCCTGCCCTGCCCCAGCCCAGGAGGATGTAGCAAAATGGAGGTTGGGCGACCTGTGAGTTCTGGGAGAACCCAGGGCCTAACAAGGACGAGATAAAGACAGCACACTGACAGGTTTTGGAGGGAAGCCTGGGGACATACCTTGAAGGCATGAAGAGAGCTGACAGAGAAAACAATGCTGGCATTTGGAAACCTGGAGCCCTGTGTGGTGTGGTGGTTAAATTTTGTGTGTCAGCTTGGCCAAGATATGGTCCCTTTCTGCTCAAACAATAGTCTAGGTATTGCCGTAAAGGGATTTTGTAGATAATCGATTGATTTAAATAAAGGAGACTATCCTTGAACATGTGGCTGGGCCTCATCCAAGGCATTAAAAACCTTAAGAGCAGAAGGCTGAGATTTCCAAGAGAAGAAGGAGAGATTTGCCTCAAGACTCTGGTAGAAGAAAACTTGCCTGAGTTTCCAGACTGTCAGCTATGGATATCAGACTCGCCAGCTCTCACACTTACATGAGCCAATTGCTTAAAATAAATCTCTCTCTCTACACACACTTCCTATTGGTTCTGGTTCTCTGGACATCCCTGACTGATACATCAGGGTTGGGCAAAGAGACCCAGGTGGTCACAGCCACGTTTGGACTCAGCACAGTGGTGAAAGCTTCTGCCAAGTTGAAGTAGCCAGCTCTTTCCCCTGTCAAAATTCTGCTCCAAAAGTGTTTTCTCTCATGCAAAGTCAGCTCGACTTCTCACCACCCAGCTACCTTCTGAAAGGGTGCTTCCCTCAAATTGTTAGACCCCAGTTTTCCTCTTGAGATCTGCCAAGCAGGCCCCAAACAGGCGGAGCCTCCTAAGAGAACAGAGCTGTTATTCCTATAGAATATGGAATGCCTTTGAAAACCAACCTCTCTTATGTGACCCTTGAATATTCTCCACAAGGATAATATTAATAATGGGAAATTCTATGAGAAGAATATTTAACATAAGACACTGGCACAATGACAAAACATAGACACTTCTTTTGAAGAGCTCCATTTGCCTAACCAAATCTGTCATGTGGCCCCTCAATAAAAAGGAGGAGAGTCCCATATTGTCATGTGGAAGAAATTCAGAACTTTGAGGTTACCAGCTAAGTGCCGATCTTCAGAGAGATTCTCGGCTCTTTGCTCTGACAGGCATAGAGGAGGAATTTAGATTCTAGCCATACCACAGTGAAGATACACATGGTAATTGTGGTGTGTAATTACCATGGGGCTCCCAAGAGAGCCACAAGAGAAGCCCGAAAGATCTCAGGAGAATGCCATCCTGACTCTGGCAAAGTGAGGTTGGGATATTTGTCTATAAATCTTACACAATCTTGAGGTAATTTCCAGTAACAGTGCAATCAGGAGTGTGAGTGAGTGAGTGTGTGTGGGTGTGCGGCTTTTGTAGTATGCAGGCTATAAAGTTCTTGTTGGCCCATAGAGTCAAAACATCTGCTGAATAGATAATTGACTTGTTGACTGAATCCAACAGCATGTGAGGAGACGATTGGCCAGCTGTGCCGTAACTAGTTAGGGATATTTTACTGAAGTCTGTAGAGATTATTGTCTGAAACAAGTAAACTATAAGCCTGAGTGTTTAAAAATCAAAAAAAAAAAAAAAAAAAAAAAAAAAGCTTATTCTGAGGAGGCATTTGTATGGCAGAATACGATGTGCATAATATTTTTTGGAATATTTGTTTTTATAACATTTTGCCTCAAGTGCAGAGACCACTCATACTAGCTAGCTAGTTTACTAGACATAGTTAACATTCCTAATCTTTCAACCACACAATTTCATTTCATTAGTCAGTCTTGTCACCTATTTCAGGATGTAAACTTCCTGAAGATACAGATGCTGCGTGAGGGCACAATAACTCTTAGCCAATGGTATCTCAGGGCTCAGGAAAGATAGCTTGACTGGTGAGGAAAAGGGCACCAGACGACTGCAACTGACACAATTTCTGAATAAAACTCGGTTTCCAACCACAGATCAATCACCTCAAGAAAACAGCAAATGCTCAAAGTCAGACAGAAAAGATGGATTAGTCACACAGGGTCCCAGTCTGGAGAGGAGCTAAGGTTTTGTAGCTCTTACATTTGTAGGTGAGGCATTGGCCCCAAATGGCATGATCCCATTCTCCCCCACACCCCCTAGCTATACCCACGGTCATATCTTTATCTACATCCCTATCCACAACCGTGTCTACTCAGAGCCATGTCTGTATCCTCCTGCTCATTGTCATCCTGAACCTCTTCTCCATCCACAGCTGCATCATCTTCCCCACCCATAACCACATCCATTTCTACACCCACATTTCCATCCACTTGCCCATCACATTCATAATCAGGTCCTCCTCCATATCCACATCCCCTCTACCACATCTACATTCATATCTTTGGCCATGTCCAATCTGTATCCATGTATCTTGATACAAATCCTGCCCTTTCTATGAGTCTGTCTAATGGTACACGTACTTTGGAAAGTCAACTGTCCAAGTGACAGGCGAGCCTACAATGTCTTGTCCCTACAAGGTTTTCTAATTAGCTCCTGAAAGAATCCAGAGGTTCCTGTTTCATACTTTGACCAGGTCTGCGAGAATAAGACAGCATTCGTTTTGTTCCCACAAATAGCTAACCACCTGGAATATCCGGTGACTGGTTGGATATCACACCAGTGTCAGAAACCTGGAAAAGTTTCAGTGACCAAGAACAATTGTGAAGTCCCAAAGAGCTTCTCTGCTACACTGATGTTTCCCTCCTGCCCAGCCTTTAATTGGCTCAACTCACTCCATCACCCTCATTAGTCCTTGGTTCTAATCCTGGTCCTTGGGTAGATGTATTACTTCTTCAAAGTCACCAGAGTACTTTTGAGACATATAGTGTCTTTCTTTTCCATCTAAGAATTAACCACCACAAGCTCATATTAGCAGTGGGTAAAAGTGTTACCAGTTGGTATCCAAAGTTAGTATTTCTCCCTAACCACTGTTTATTATTAGAACATTAGCAACATTTTAGCAGACTTGACTCACTCAGTTATTGCTGAATCTGTATGGAGCCCACTCAACCAGCAGAATTCCGTGTTTTCATCATCAAAAATACAATTAATAAAGGAGTTGACATTGTTTTCTGTTCCTAATTATGGCCTCAGAGGGTCTTTTTATTCTGATAGATTAATAATTACTAGTCAACTTAAATTTCTTTTTGGGTAGAAGCAATTATTAACCTAAAAAGAGCTGAATTCCCCTCTTTCTAAATAACTAGACATGGTGAACAAATCCATAAGAGATTTGCTATTATGCTAGTCTGTCCAAGCTTGTGTATCTCAATAAGAAAGTCTCACCACACATTTGTTCATTTTGCTAATTTTTTTGAGAATCTACAGGGTAAGGCTCTAGGCTGGCTTTTTGGAGTCCACAGATCTCTGGATGCACGACAGTGACACATTCTGAAAACTATGTGTGTTGTAGAATTTCCCATTGGTGGAGGTGTATTTACCAGAAAGAGTATCCCTGTGGAGATTCCCACGTGCCCAAGGTTAGAATTTATCGTGGGGAAAAGGTTCAAATCGGCTTTGCCCTGCGATGGGCCAGTCATGGTAGTCACACAGCAGGTTCTGCTTCTGAGGTTATAAGTCACTTGGGGACATGTCACTAGTACTGCCCTCCTCCTAAAGTCATCTTCGGATGGCCCAGGCCTTGGAGGAGGCAGACAGGAGAGCTGCTTTGTGTCTTTGGTGGGATGTTGGCTGCACGGGCGGCCATGAGGGAACCAAAGAATGTTTGCCCTGAAAGGAACAGAAGTTAGCTTGTTTACCAAAGATGAACTTGTGTGCATTGAGGTAAATCTTAACCAAGGAATCCCCCTTCTTTTTATCTGTGGGCAGTTGTGGGAAGTGCCAAAGAACACTACCAAGTTCCAGGACCATTTTGCTCCTAAAGATGCTGTGGCTTATCCATGGGGAAAACTGCGTATGAGGAGTAATTTGGTTAAGAGACTGTCAATTAAAACCCTCCTACCTCTATCTTATTTTTCTCCTTCACAGGACATAGTTTTCCCTCGATGTTTCCACAACTATGTAAAAAATGTTGGCCGAGAAAGTAACAGTCAAATATTTATTTTGCATTTAACAACATCAAGAGTTACTTGAGTGTTTTTGTTATTTTAATTTTAAGGCTGTGGTCTGTTATTTCATGTGAATGAGAGAAAATTTTCTGCGGTTTAACAGATAGGATGTTTGAAGACTTCAGAAGTTAAAAGAAAAACAAATAACAAATTGTGGTACGAAACTTCCCTATTCCTGACCTTCTCCTTGTCCGTGTTCTTAAAATTCGTATTGAAATTTGGGGGCGTTGTGAATTCACTGCCCCGGCTTGGAAAACCAAAATGATGAGTGCGGCAGACATCTTAACAGGGTTGCTGGTGCGCCATGAGGGTGTTTTATTTCATGCCGACAGAAGAACAGTGTTTTCATTTTGAGACATCCTCTCGCCATTAGAGAAATATTTTCCTCCTTTTATTTCCCATAACTTCGTGTTCCTATTGCATGCTGTAACGTGGTTAGCGGATCAATGCTTATTCCATGCGAGACTCTGAGTATTGGTGAAGTCAGGAATGGAGCAGAGAGTTGGTGACAAGATTTGTTTTCTAAATCAGTTTAGCACCTCAGACTTCCAGCACACCAGATTCCTCGAAGCTGAGATAATTGCAAAACACAAAAGCCAATGCTGAGCAGTGACTGACTCTAGTCAAGCGAAAACATGAGTCCGGGTGCATCCTGGCCACCACGGGGAGTGGAGGTGCGATGCAGTGGGGGGCCCCGGTGCCCACGGCTGAACTTTCTCTGACAGGAGGGGCGAGGGTCCTGATAAGGGAGCAGGGGTCCTGACTCACGCTCTGGAGGACCTGGGTGGCTGGAGGCATCCTGCAGATCCCCTCTCTGAACTGAATCCTCCCGAGCTGGCCTGCTGTCAGAAGCTGGGATCCCGTGGCAGGGATCTAGGGCAGCACTGTCCTCGAGTGAGGTTTGGAGATGTGTGCTCTCTCCTCACACTGGTGGAATTCACATCTGCTAGTAATTTTCTTCCTTCCCTGGGCAAGCATTTGCTGGGTGCCCCGATGAGCCTGGTTCTGGAAAGTCCCCGTGATAAGGTCCAGAGAGTGAGAAAGGAGATATGTCCCAATGTCCTGGTGATTAGAGGGGGCCCGCCCACACTACTGAGGGCAATCTCCTTTACTCAAAGTTCACAGACTTAGATGTTACGCTCATCCAAAAACACTGTCACAGAAACATCCAGAATAATGTACGGTCACATGTGTGGGTGTTGTGGCCCAGCCAAGTTGATACATAAAGTTAACCATCGCACATGTCTTTCTAAGTCTCCTCCTTGCTCCAGACACCCCTGGACGTGCTCTGCCTGAGGACCACGGCAGGGGTCATAAGCTCTGCCTGGAATACTTTTCCGGCAGATCTCCACGTGGCTCACTCAACATCCCCATCAGATCCTTGGCCAAAGCCTCATTCTTGCGATACCCACACAGATAGCCTGTTTACAGTGCATCCCGTCCCAGCCCCCTGCATTGTTAATATGCCTTATCTGGTTCTGTTGTTCTGTTTCTCCCGAGGACTTACCACCTACCTCACTATGTGACGTATTGCTTTGCTTTATTGTTAGTTTTATGGTTCTGCACTAAGGGAAGCATCTGCATTTCGCTTATGAACAGACAACCACCTAGAATAGGGGTTAAACAGAGTACGAGCTCAATAAATACTGCTTGCACTGAAGGCTCCGTTTCCAACATGGCAAAAGGGTCTGCTCTGTAAAGGGAAACAAAGAAATAGCTGCCGGGAAAAGACTGTAAGAAGTTTTATTTCCTATCAGGTGATTCTCTTGTGTGCCTGTAAGCAGTCATCCCCATTCTGTAGGTAACCCTCATTCACCTGCACGTCTCTCCTGGGGTTGACAGGAAGCCCAGAAATAGAATTTTGGAGTTTTCACAAACCCTCTCCTTCAAGAGTTTATCCTTTTTTTTTTTTTTTAAAGTTTATTTATTTACTTTGAGAGAGAAAGAGAGACAGAGAGAGGGAGAGAGAGAATCCCAAGCAGGCTCTGCACTGTCAGCGTAGAGTCCCATGCAGGGCTTGATCTCACAGACCATGAGATTAATGACCTGAGTTGAAATCAAGAGTCAGACGCTCAACTGTCTAAGCCACCCAGGCTCCCCAGTTCATCTTTTATATATAGATGAAGAAATGGTAAATTCGCAATATTAGCTGTGATGCCCAGAAGTTTCTAGGCATGCAGAAGAGTACAGAGTCAAATCTATATCCCTTCCCGTTCCACGATGCCAAGCACGTCGTATTCTTGTTTTGTGTTATTTTTAAACAACAGCACCCACAAAATCAAATGCCCTTCTAAACTCTACTTTTTTCCCACAAAGGGATCAATATGCAAACACAGTTATCATGACGGGACTTGCAAGGTCAGTCCCAGGCTGTGTGCACCCTGTACGTGGAGCCGGCGTCCCCGACCTGGGAAGTCAGAACACCTTCGAGCATCAAATGCTACCTGTCAAACGGGACAGGAAGCAGGGGCCCCTTCTGTGTGTGGCTTGGCCCAGGTTCTGGATGACTACAGACATCCCAGATCGTGAAGAGGAAGGCACTTGAGGCTCATGGCACCATTAGAAGAATAATTTTCCTTTGCGTAGACCTCCTCGCTCCCCTCCCCACCGCATGCATGAAAGGCAGGCTTCGGGCTGAGTGGCTGGGTCTCCGCTGAAGTGGGTGAGGAGAGAGGTTTTAGCAGAAACCCTTCACTGCCTTGGCATTCTTCCAGCAGCTGCCACAGGCCTGCTTTTCCTCGCAAAGATTCCAGCCCCTTCTGCCTGGGTGACCCCGAGATGATCTCACGACATCAAACACAGGCTGGTGTGCATGTTTGGGCAGAGAACGATTTCACTTCAGGCTTCCTTAGCAGCTAAATATGAAAATAAGGATATTTTCTGTCCTTTCCCTTGTTTGTACAGACAGGAACAGGAGGGGTAAAGAACAAAGTGAAGAGCGAGGTCCTTTACTGCACAAATCTTGGCTGTGGGTTCAGCCGGCCACCGCTCACCAGTAGGGCCTGTCCAGATGTCTTCATTCAGGTCCTGCTTGAATGCGGCATGAACTATCTCAGTGTGCTTTTGGGCTGAGCCCCCTCTCTTCCAAAAACTGAAAAATACGACATGTTTCTTTTCTGATCAGACCCAGAAATTTGCATTTCTCTGCCTTTCTTACGTTCATTTAAAATGAGGGACGCCTGAGTGGCTCAGTCGGTAAAACGTCCGACTTCGGCTCAGGTCATGATCTCACGGTTTGTGGGTTCGAGCCCCGCATAGGGCTCTGTGCTGACAGCTCAGAGCCTGGAGCCTGCTTCGGATTCTGTGTCTCCCTCTCTCTCTGCCCCTCCCCTGCTCATGCTCTGTCTCTCTCTTTCAATAATAAATAAATGTTAAAAAAAATAAAATAAAATAAAATGTTTACTGAGTGCATGAGAACATATCAGCATGGTGCCTCACAGGAGACCAGAGGATAGAGGGAGGTGTGTAAGACCCTCCAGCAGAGTCTGTCAGTGACTGGGGCATCCGTGCCTTCGAGCGAGAGGCCTCCGTGGGTAGACAGCTTGGTGCGAAGCGGCACCAAGTCAGGTAGTAAGAAAGCTATCTCCCCGTCGATCCTCTTTAATTTTTTTTTTTATTATTACGTTTATTTATTTAGAGAGAGAGAGAGAGTATGAGTTGGGGAGGGGCTGAGAGAGAGGGAGACACAGAATCCGAAGCAGGCTCCAGGCTCCGAGCTGTCAGCACAGAGCCCAACGTGGGGCTTGAACCCATGAGTGTGAGATCATGACCTGAGTTGAAGTCGGACGCTCAACCGACTGAGCCACCCAGGTGCCCCAATCCTCTTTAAATCCTTCTGATGACCGCAAAGGGAAAAGCTCTGATGGGCTAATCTGTTTTTAAAAGTGAAAATAGGCCTCACCAGTGTGTAGTGCTGTAATTCCAATAACATTACTTCATTTTTGTTTGCAGATACAGTTGTATCTTCAAAAGGTGATCTGGAGGCACCTGGGTGGCTCAGTCGGTTGGGCATCCGACTTCAGCTCAGGTCATGATCTCGCGGTTCATGAGTTCGAGCCCCGCGTCAGGCTCTGTGCTGACAGCTCAGAGCCTGGAGCCTGCTTTGGATTCCGTGTCTCCCTCTCTCTCTGCCCCTCCCCTGCTTGCACTCTGTCTCTCTCTCTCTCTCTCTCTCTCTCAAAAATAAATCAACATTAAAAAAAAGGAGGAAGTTTTTTTTTTAAAGGTAATTTGGATCACCCATTTATCATGATGACATAAAAAGTTTTTATTTTCAAACAATAAATGTGAATTAAAAATGATTCAGTTTCTTAAAAGAATACCAGAAAATAAAAGCTTACTTGGGGGCAGACACGGTGGCCAGGAGTTTGGAAGAGGCTGCTATAGATAGTGGGACTTCGAGGTGGGATGAGCCGTGTGGTGAAGGACGTGTGTGCAGAGAAGACGCTGTCCCGGTGGGGTCCCCGGGGAGAGTAGGAGAGGGTGGGGGCACGAAGGTGGCCCACACCAAACCCAGAGGGGAGGCTCGTGTGCTGCTACTGCAGGTTTTAAGATGCTCGAAGGGGCTGGGGGTCTGAATCGGGGAGCGGGTATGGGAAGGGAGCCCCGAGGCACAGGAGCAGTGCGGAGCGGTACGTCCAAAGGGTGCAGGAGAGGAGTCCGTGGCAGTGATGGGACCACCGTATGCCTGAGAAAGGATGGGGGACTCCATGGTGCCTATGGTGTGCAACGCTGTGGCCAGGCTGCGGACAACATAACCCGGCTGCCTTAGTTTCTTGTGGCTGTTGTAACAATTATCGCCCGCTGGGCTGCTTAAAATAACGAGGGCTTATTCCCACAGTTCTGGAGGCGGGAAGTCTGAAATCAGGGTGTTGGCAGGACCACGCTCTCCCCCAAGGTCTAGGGGAAGATCCATTCCTGCTTCTCGCAGCTTCTGGTGGCTGCTGGTGCTCTTTGGCTTGTGGTCACATCCCTCCCACCTCTGCCCCTGTCTCCAAGTAGCCTCCTTCTGTGTGTGTCTGTGTTTTCTCCTCTTCGGAAAAGGACACCCGCCCTGGGAGTTGGGGCCCGCTCTAAATCCAGGATGGCTGTACCCTCAGATTCTTTATTATAGATCTCTGCAAAGACCCTATTTCCAGATGAGGTCACATTCTGAGGTTTCAGGAGGACATGAGTTTTGGGGGACATGACTCAATCCATCGCGCCTTGGAGGAGGTGGCGAGGACTGGGCTTAGCCTGTGGCTGAGAATGAAATGTGAGGACTTTTACACTGGTAGTGTCTCCACAAACGAGAAAGCCAGGAGTCCCCCTCTACTTTGCCCCACTCACTCTGGGCTGGCCTACCGGGAGCCAGGCTTAGCAAACTGCAGCCTGAGGGCCAAACCCAGCCTGCCACCTGTGTCTATGAATAGAGTTTTACTGGAACACAGCCATGTTCATTTGGTTGTGTGCAGTCTATGGCTGCTTTCCACCCACCACACCAGAGCTAACCAGTTGCAACAGAGATGACAACCTGCAGAGTCTAAAATATTTACTGTCTGATCTTTTACGGAAAAAGTCTGCTGACTCCTTGGGCTCAAGGAATCCTTGGCCAGAGGCAGCAGGGCGGTTCTTGGGGAAGATGGGAAGTGATCCCCTCATGTCCACCATTGGCCTCCTCAGGTCCTGTGCTTTGTCAGGTAGAGGGTGTTGATAACAAGCAAGGGTATCTGCACATGCTGGTGCTCCTCTGAACCAGCCACTCTGCTTGGGCTCTGGGTCCTCGTGACTCTGTCCTGCCTGACCATCTTGCTCCAGAATGAGCCCCACACCAGCCGACAAGAGGATGATACCATCCACAGAAGAGGCTTGCACCTGCCTTTCCTGAGTGGAGGGAACCTTATCAAATGTATTCTATGATTTCCTGGCCTTTTAATAGGCCCAGCTGAGCAGAGGTCTCAGAGAAGAGGCGTGGATTGCCCCCAGCCTTCCTTGAAGAATATCCTCATACAATGGAAGCCCTCCTGTGGTGCGGCAGGCATCGGGATTGTCCGTCCAGGCATGGGGCTCAGTGCCTGGCCAGGAACAGGTGCTCAGAATAGACACTGATGGCGTTATGGCAACCATGGTCATGACAGCCGGCATCCTTGTGCTCTAGGCCATTCTGGGATGTTGGGGGCCAGAGTTCACCTCAAAGAGTCTTTTAAACAAAGATGGCCATGCCCTTACAGGTCCAAGGCCAAAGCTTTCTGCTTCCGACCTGTGGCAAGCAGAATATTAGATGGCCCCCGAGATGCTCACCCTCTGGAGCACAGGCCATACATAATCTCCTCCCCTTGAAGGAGGTAGGGCCCCCAAGTAGGATGCTAAGTTATATGGTAAAGGGGAAGGAATTTTGCAGATAGGACTGAAGTCTTAATCACTTGACTTTGAGGTCATCAAAAGGGAGATTATCAGGCATGGCCAGACCTAATCAGGTGAGCCCTTGAAGAGTCTGGGCCTCCCATGAAAGGAGAGACTCAACACAGGCAAGACTCTTCTGATGGTCTCCAAGAGGGAAGTAGGCCAGCTGTCAATGGCCTACAGAGAAGAGAGCTGCTTCCAAGAGCCCAGGGCATCAGTATTGTAACCACAAGTAACTACATTCTGACAAAAACCAGAGTAACCTCAACACCAGATCCTGAGCTCCAAGAGAACACCGTGTGACCAACACTCTAACTGCAGTCTTAGGGGAACCCAGAGCGGAAGACCCAGCTATGCCATGTTGGGACTCCTGACCCAAGGAAACTGTGAGATAATGAGTGCGGTTTTAAGCTATGCAGGCTGTTGTAAGCTGTGCAGCCGTAGAAAACAAACAAACCACCTCTGATGTCGAACAGCGTTATGGGGCAGAAAGCTGACTGGCTACTCCAAAAAGAGCCTGCATTTGCAGCCCCCATTAAAGGAGGTGCTCACTCTTCTCTGGTAAAATCATCAATGTTAATGATTGAACCCTGGCGGCACATTCTAGTGGTTTCCTTTGTCTCTGTGTAGGGAAGCAAGGTGATTCGCAGGAAGCCCTGAATTGTAGCATCCAGGGAAACCATTTGAATTTTTTTTTTCAACGTTTATTTATTTTTGGGACAGAGAGAGACAGAGCATGAACGGGGAAGGGGCAGAGAGAGAGGGAGACACAGAATCGGAAACAGGCTCCAGGCTCTGAGCCATCAGCCCAGAGCCCGACGCGGAGCTGGAACTCACGGACCGCGAGATCGTGACCTGGCTGAAGTCGGACGCTTAACCGACTGCGCCACCCAGGCGCCCCATCCAGGGAAACCATTTGAAATTAAAAGGGAGTGGATCTGATCTGGAGGGAGGAGAAGGGTTAGGTGTCTGCACAGTTGAGTGTGAAGTACCCGGGGGGGGGGGTGTGCCAGGGAGAGATAGCAGGTGTTGGGTCTACAGTGAGGCATCTAGTTGGGCATCTAGAGACAAATGCCCACACTGACGTCTTGGGCCTGGACTTGACTCCCCAAACCTCTCCTACCACCTAGCTTGTGTCAGGATTACAAGAGCTAATTTTTGTGTGAAGCATCTTCCCTTGGCATATGCTAAGTGCTCAGGAGTGTTGGTCGTTATTAGGTGCCTGTCTGGAGCCCTGGAGAGAGGTTCAGGCAAAGCTGTGGAAGTGCAGGACACCCGCAAAGATGGTGGCTGAAGGCACAGGGACAGGTAAGATGACGGAGTGCAAAGGCCCTCATTCTTGATAATTTCCTGTTCACATGACTCAGGAGTGTCAACATAGAAATAGAGATGAGGTACAGAAGGCATGTTTTATAACCCCGGGTACAGAAATTAAATACAGTCGTGTCTGTACCCAGCTGTTTCCCAGCTCTTTTTATTTTTTTAAATTACGTCTTTTTTTTAAGTTTATTTATTTGTTTTGAGAAAAAGAGAGACAGAATCATGAGCAGAGGAGGGGCAGAGAGAGAGGGAGAGAATCTCAACCAGTGCAGAGCTTGACACAGGACTCACTCACATGAACCATGTGATCATGACCTGAGCTGAAATTAAGAGTCAGACACTTAACCGGCTGAGCCAACCACAAGCCTTGTGTTTTTGTGGGAGTTTTAGCCTGGACTCATCGCCTATTTCTAGACTCCCTGAGGCGTATTGTGGCCATACCTGGGTTTTTATCGTACTCATCACTCGTGTCCGTGGGCGAGGGCTGACAATACAGCATCTCAGATTGCCAGTCTTAGCAGAGACTTGTTTTCTCAGTTCTGGAGGCTCAAAGTCCAAGACTAAGGTCCAGCAGCATTGGCGTCTGGTGGGAACGCTCTATGGCTTGTGGCTGGCCACCTCCTGGCTGTGCTGTCATCAGGCAGACGGAGAGTCCGATTCCCTCCTCTTCTCACAAGAGCACCCGTCATGTTGGGTCAGGGCCTAGCCCGTATGACCTCCATCACCTTAGCCACCTCTTTAAAGGTCCTGTCTTCAAATATAGTCCCACTGGGGGCTAGGACTTCAACATTTGAATCTGGGGGGGGGGGGGACACAGACATTTAATCCATAATACTTATTTCCCAGCTTGTGTTCTCCTCCTCTTTGAAACCTCAGAGTGGTGTTTCTGGGCCACTTCCAGTGGGAGAGAGAGAGGAGCCTCTCATGTCCAGCCATGCTTGGGTGGAGAAGGCCAGAGTGGAGAGGACTGTACTCGTGGGTTGCAAATACAGGGAAAAAAGGCCATAATTTTATCTGCTATCTTACACACACACACACACACACACACACACACACACGCACACATGCACTCATATACATATACACACATACACAATACACATATACATAAGTACATATAAATGTATATGTGGGTGTGCATACACACTCATACATATATGTATGCACATATACATACACACATATGTGTGTGTGTTTATATATTTTCCAGAGCTGGTAGCTGTCTTCTGCTCTTATGCACAATCTGCTCCCCTACTTTGAAATTCTCATTGACCAACCGTGACAAAGCTGTCCCCAGCATTCTGCCTCGGCACTGACGCCCAGCTCTGTGGCATCTGTCAGCCTCCCCCGTGGCTCCTGCCATGAGCAGCCGTCAGGGAGCACGGCTGCTTCCCCCAGCCCACTTTAGACTGAAGCCTGCAGGCGGTGGTCATCTGGGAGGCACAGCGTCCCGACACCCATGTTGGGCGTGGGCTAACAAGCAGCAGTAACACCTCGATGAGCGAGGAGGATTTTCTTCATTCTATGCACATCCCAAATGTCTCAGTTCAAGCAAAATCCTAGCTGGTGTCGAAATTCGCTGGAACAGTTTGGCTCAGTATGAAATGTGTAGGGAAATAGGCTCAAAGAGCGGAGGGTAGTTGCAGTGTCTTCTTCTCACTCTTGTGGAGGTAGACACGAATCTTGTGACCCAGAGTCAGCAGTACCCAGAACTTGACCTCTATTGCCCTAACAGATACATCAGCTCACGTTCCAATAACGCCGATAACAATTACATATTTGTTGAGGTCTTATGCACTGAGCACTTGACATGTATTAGTAACACATACGTCTCCTGGTACATATTTTGCTGTGTACAAGGCATTTTTCTGGATTTCAGAAAGCCCAAAGAAAATCCTTGATTATTAAAGATGCAAATACATTTTCACCATGTAAAATAAATTGTTAGACTCTAAAGCCCCTGCAACCTCATCAGGATTATCCAGAAAATTCAAATCCACAGAACAACCCCATTTTCGGGTGTTCTCGATGGTACATTCCATTGGTAAATGTTCGTGACAATAATGCATAGCAGCAAATTGGCCGTCCTTAGACCTTCCTATCACATTAACACTGCAGTATTTTTCCTGTTGGACCTTACTCTGTCCGCACGTGGCCTGTGACCATTTGTGTGTATTTGGAATGGAGTCCAAGTGTCTGTGTGCCACAGGGGAGCCTGGCATGCCTGGCGGTATCCTAAGGGGTGTTTTCCAGGCTCCTGCACGTTCTCCTTGCTAATCTGGGCTGTCTTGAAATCCGGTGGTGATCGTCACTTCTGGCATGGGCTTTTCCTCGTGAAGTGAATGTGCAGGCTTTCTGCCATAGAGCAAGGGCCCGGACTTCTTGTTTAAGAATGCAAAAGCTGTTTTTCAAAAGTGTGTGAATAGAGTCTTAAGTGTGGCGGGCTCAACTGGTAAAAAATAAGATTCAGCTCAGCATTTTGGCAGAGCTGATTGTTATGAGGCAGGTTGGTTTGTTTACCTTCCCAGCTAGAAAAGACACATGGAGGGAGGCAGCCAAGAAGAGGAGGGTATAAATGGGGAATAGGGAACAGGGCTTGGCTCCTGTTATATTGACTTTGGCAAAAATGCCACGTGAAAAATTATGCCTCAGATAAAAATAAATTATAATCTACAAGTGTTTGAATGAGAAGGGTTCCCTGTGAAAACTTCATAAATGAATACTAATTCAGTTCCCAATTTGTAGCCATGAAACACAACTAGTCATGTTATTCTGTGGTGCTTGCTTTGGAAAAGATTTCATAACCCATGAAACAATTCTTCACAAAGTGCATAAAAGTGTCAGCTTATGTATAATTTATACAGCGAATGTTAGTTACGGTCTGTTTAATAGTATTTAATGCTGTCATCTGACATCACTCTTTCATTTCCCAACTGAAAAAAAAAATAAAAAGACCACTCAAAAACATTTTATAGAGTAAGAAGTATGCTTATTGAATTTGATAAAAATTGTAGACGATGATAAACAGATTCACTGGGGGAGGTATCTTTAAAAGATTTTTGAAAAGAGTTATTATGGTAAAGCATGTTCAGTATTTACTCTACAGTTATTTTAATCATAATTTCCTTACTGTGTGCGTTATCTAATACGCGGCTAATGTGCCTTAAGCAATTCATTTTGCCGACAGCACAGTAAATTGCCATATAGCCTTGTCCCTTTATTAGTAGCGATGATTAAATCCAATTTTAGTTGTACTTACCACATTCTTTCCACTGCCTACAGGGCATCCCTATGGGGGGGAGAGGAGTTCTGCCTCTATCCTTAATCTTCCCATCTTTTGGCCGAAAATCTATTCTGTACATTTTCAGTAGGATATACTCTACCTCTGTTTACTCTATTTTCCTAGCACACAGGTTATTTTTGGTGCTGTTTGAGAAAGCAGGTCAAAATGTTTGAAAATTGTTGCATTAAATAAAATATAGCCCATGATCTGTCTTTATGCAGTGAAAGCATTGAATAAAAGAAAATCTACCCTTTCCACTGAGCGTGTGTGTGTTGAATCTTATAAGAAACCAAGGATTGACTTCATATATTATGGGACCAGAATATTCTAGTATGTTAACTCTGTGGGTGAATTCTCATAGGGTATGTAACTGTATTATTTAACTGTGCAAAGCAAGTCGGGGTACAATTTGTGTGAAATGTATTATAGAAAATGAAGTTACAAACTCTCATATGTCATGAACCCTGGCACGCATTTCCCGGAATGCCACTGGAAGGGAATCTGTACAATTCAGCTTCAGTTTCCAGGCTCCGAGTTCATGTGCTAGACATGCATGATGTCTCGGAACCTCATTTTATTTGCAGATGGATTTTTTTGGTCTCTGAGTTTGGGCTTGATCCAGGGGCCCTCACCGAGTCTTTTTTTGCAAGGAGGATTTTGCGAGTTTTACCTGAGAGTCATAGGACGCAGGTTCCAGCAGCAAGTTGACAGCTCAGACTGAAAGTCAATCCTGCTGCCCACTGGGAGAGGCCAGGCCCCTGCATCGGTGGGGCAGATGCCTAGGGAAGTGCAGGGTTTGCTTTCTTACCCCAGATTTCGACATCTGGTAGATTGGCTTGTGTGGGTGCTGCTCGAAAAGCCCTCCGCAAAGGTCCTTCTGGAACATCTGGGGGTTGTGGAATGGTACCTTCGGGGTTTTATAAGGGATTTTTCACTATCCTTCCTTGTCCAGTTGTGATGGTGTCCTTGGCATTAGGAAGAAAGGAGACGTACCCAAGCAGTTTACCTCACGACCCAGTTGGCACGCGGCTCTGATTTCCAATGGTGGTACCACATTCCAGGACAGAGAAGACGGTGCTGGAAAGGTCCCCACCTAATCTCACCACCATGCTGCACCGCAACCCCTACAGAGTATCCTGGGCAGGATGGATCCTATCGTGTTGGTTTATCGATGATGCATCTTGGGAAAAGCTGGAGAAGGTGTCCCCAGGTCCGATGAGTCTCTGGCAGCTTTTCACACATGTCCTTTTGTCTATTTTTCTCTCTTTCCTCATCTTCCATCCAGACTGGGCACCTTGCACCGGCCAAGGGCTTCCCAATTCCTGGGGAAGGCTCCCTCTGCCCTATTTCTCACTGTGACGGCTCCCAGCCTCTCCCTCCCTGCCTTCTCCCCGATCCAGATGTTCCACTACTAAATGTCATTCCTTTCGGGTCCTGCTGAGTGCAAATTTGGAAATGTGGGCTAATGGGGGATCCTGAGTTAATAGGTTTCCCCTCCCACATAACACTTCTTGGAGCATTGCAGACATGCTACTTTAGCCTAAAGGAGGAAACTGAGAGGTAGGAATTTCTTGTTCCGTGTCTGGCCTTGAGTCAAGAAGAGATTTTGACAAGGAGGTATTTCAACCCTTTGGACATAGATGGGGCCACCTGTTTCTGCCGACAGGGCAGGGAGAAGAGGGGGCCCTTCTTCCTCCACTTCCTTCACATGTCTTGCGCTGTGGATGCCAGGTTTGTGTGTGGAAACTTTGGAAAGGCTTCCACTGCCATTTGAGCCTGAGTTTGAGTCCTGCTCCTGAGCAGGTCCGGCTTTGAGACCTGGGGAAGCCTTCCAATGTCTGTCACATCTAACAGTGACAATCCCGCCAACCCCAGCAGGAAGTTGCAGGGGGTAAACTGGGTAATGCAGGGCAAGCACATTCCAGACTATAGACTTGATATGTATGTGGGGTATTATTATGTAGCCTGATCCTCAGGGAGATCCGGAAGACAGAAAATCCAGAAGCAGCCTTAGAAAAAGCCCTCCCGCTGTGGTCTGAAATATCACATGGTGTGTATTTGTTATGCTCTTGGCTCTGGGTGGGTGGAGGTCTGCCCTGTAGTTGACCAGAAAGCAGTGACATGGATGGACCAGGAGAAAAGACAGCATGGCAGGACATCAGACATGGAAACATGGGTGCCCCTATGTGTCTAGGGGATGCTGGCTAGGCCAGAAACCCACCTTCAAATCTCCCACTCCTTGGTTTCAAGGCTTCTGTGCTGCCTCCCTTAAAATGCCAAGATAAATTCTCCAGGGGCTGTTGAAACCTTGGGAGGCAATTGAATTCTCTTGGGCAAACTACCCAGAGAATTACCAAATCCACATGATAATTTTAGAGACAGCCTTAAAAAGACCCACCACAGATGGTAGCACTTTGTGAGTCTGGAAGCCCTAGCTATCCCCAGTGCCACCTATATTAAGCTGACACTTAATGCACTAACTGGCATCTTCCAATTAAGGTAAATCTAGGTTGTACAGAAAATCCAAGATGGAACTCTGCTTCTTTGCCGTTTTCACATCTCTTCATCCTGAAGCTCAAAGCCTGTGTCCTTCAGGGCGATTGCTTGACTAATTGTGTAGTTATAGCTTAGACCCAATTAATAGTGAAATGGCCTTTTACTGTTAAAATTACACCTTCTCTAGGAGTTGCAAAGGAACAATGGCTCTGGTCGAGTCTGATTGCTATAATATTGATATCCTTCATGAATAGTAAAAAGATTGCTTTTTTTTTTTTTTTAACCTCCCTTGGTTAAATTGATCCTTTTTCTACAAGGGCTTCTAGAAATGGGTAGCTTATGAAAACAGCTTAAGCAGCGTCTGTCAGGGATAAAATAGAAGAGGAAAGAGATCATTCCTCCTGGAGATGCACGAAACAGCAGGAAATGCTGTGACATACGAGGTTCATAGAAACTTCAAATAGTTCGGCTTCTCTTTACCTGGTCTTAGAAGTTGAAAATGTTGTTTGACACTTGTTTCCTGCCTGTGGTTTTGTAATCCCCCCCGCAAACAAAAGCACATGATGTATTTTGGTGGGGCCCTTCTGTTGTCAGATGTCCAATTTCATGTAGTTTATCCAGAATTTGTTCTTAGCAACCAATTCCTAAGGTAGTAATTCATCTAAAATGAAGCCGACTTCCCGGGCGCCTCCCCAGAGCGTCCCCGGCTCACCCCTGGCCTGCTGGGCAAACCCACTTTGTGTGCCAGGAGGAAAACAAGGACATCGAAATTATCTTCCTGACATGGGACTTGAGCGTCGCTTTGGATGGCAGTCTGCAAACTGCATTTATCCAGGAAAAGCAAAAAGGCATCTTGTTCCCAAATGTTGAAAGAAAGACAACTAACAGCGTATTTTTAATTACCCGAATGCTTTAGCACGGAAAGTAGTCAGTTTATAGTTACCTTCAATACGTAGACTACAAATTATTAGTGCATGAAAATGGCATCCAAGTTCTGTTGCTGGGTCTAGTAATTTTGGATATTTTCCATGCTATTACTGCCTGCTCCATATACCTTTACTGGTTCTTTTTGAAATTAACTTAATGGCACTCTGCAGAAATGGACTACCTACTGAGAGTGAGCGCTCGCCTGCAAAGAGGGACTGAGTCCCCACTGCGAGGCACTGATTTGGCACAAACAGAGAAATGCTTTAGCATTAATTTACTTGAGTATCAAATTATTCAAAATAAATAATTAAAGGCTTTTTAGGAGTCAGAGTCAATATTTGCTTTCAATATTTTGGATCCATTAACATGTATCCCATATTGAGAAGGGCCGGGGCTCTGCCAAGTTTTGCCGCTGCAGCAATATATCCCTAAGCTTGCCACAGGTTTTTCCCTTCAGGCATTCAATGTCGTTTCCCTGTCCCTGAAATTTCTCTGCAGCCCCCATTATGCTTATCTGTGAGCCCATCATTCCCTCCCAGGCCCAGCGCTTTAGCGGTGTCTGATGTCCTTCTCTTTTTACTAGCCTGCAGCCCGCCACCCGACGGGATTCCTCTGTGGGGACAGGGTCCTTGGGGAGGGAGAGATGTGGGACAAGAGGCTGCATGAGCCCAGGGAGACTAGAAACCACAGCAAGGTTGTGTTAGGAAAAGAGCCCCCAGATGCCGCTCCTAGAGCTGCAGTTTGACCTGGTCGTCGATCAAATCGTAACGCATCTCCACGGTCTTACTCCTGCCCTCGCCGCGGTCATAAGCTCTCCCTTCCTCAAATGCCTTGGGAGTCTGGGCTTGAATTGTTAACTGTTGTTTGCAGCATGGGGACATCTAGTCTCCCAAGTGATAGTACAAGAGGCCACAGAGAAGCTTTGGCCTGGGTTTCCTCAGTACTGAAAGGATGCAGCGATTGTTCAACACAGTGCGCTGTGTGTGTGTGTGTGTGTGCGTGCACATGCACATGTGCACGTACACACGTGTGTGGCCTTGCATAGAATGACCATGTGGTCGGCACGCAAGAATGTGGTCTTCTTACATTATTACTTGGGAAGCAGAGATGGGAGAATCGATGGTTTGAGACTGAGTGTCCTCTAAGGGTCGGTGGTTAACCCCTTTTTAGATAGTGTGAACGAGAGTAATATGAATATCCCTTTAATTTTGCTCTCCCTCTCCATCCAGAAGCAAGCAAGGACCCACAGACTCATGGACGGAGAGAGAGCTGTGTTAATTCTCCAAAGGGTTCTCCATTTGCTCTCCTTAAAGACAGGACAGTTGCCACTTGAAAAGGATGACTGTTAATGATCTCTGTTCTCCTAGCCATCACCCCAGAAACCAAGGGGGCGCTTTGTTCCAGTACAGATTAATGGACGCAAGCGGCCCATGCTCAACCGCATGTCAGACACCCTGACTGCTCCCATCTGATGGTGCCATTGAGTCTTGTAGATCTGTACTTGGTGTCTCTTCTTGGGGCCGCTCGCTGCCCAGGCACCTCTGCTGTCCTGGGATACGTGACCATAAACAGAGGCTCCTTATTGGTGACATCACCATCCTTCATTTTCTTCAGGTTTGAGAGGGATGTGGGTGAGAACTTTTGAAGGTTTTATCAATCTTTCCGCTTTCCAAGTATTTTTTTATTCATGGGGAAAATAACACAGTTATATACAGAGTAGATTGGGCCTTTTGGGGTTACGTCTGAAATGCGTATTTTCCGCCTATAAGTTCAGCAAATAGCACTGAGCAGCAGTAGTTGGAGAACACAGTCTAAATTCCCCCCTCTTCTCTGAGCAGGAGGAATTTGCCTTCAGATGTTAATCATCTTAGCCGTGGATTTCATTTCTATTACACTACAGTATTAAGACTCTTCTGGAAGCAGAGAAACACACGGTGCTCTTTATCCAAAATGAAGAAAGAAAGTGGGATTCTCCCACTGCAAATCTGGGCTGCGGAAGCTGATTCCATTGTGCTGAATGCCGCCCTCAGCACCGCGTGGGCACCCAGAGGTATGCGTGTGTGAGCACCTGTGAGCACAGCTTCTAACACCCTCCACCTGCACCTGTTCACTCACCTATTGCTGGAGCACTATGACTGTCCTCAGCTGCACAGAACAGTATTGAGGATCACGTCAGTAAGAGGCTAGAAAAACAAATTGTGTGTCATGTTTTAATTGCCATAAAAATTGAACCCGCAGCATTGTCAACTGCACACCCTCTTAAATTGCATGTTGGAGAGGAACATTCGTAACTATAAAGAGAGGAGGAGGTGGATAAATCACTCAGACACCAGTCTGTGTCTGGTAATGGAGGTAGAGCCAACGTGGAGTATCAGGACACCGATTTTTGTGGGCTGGCCACGTATCGTACAAAAACAATCTTTGTAATCTAGGTAAGAGCATTGTTGTACATGTTCTTTGGTGAACATATGGATATATTATCTAGGGGTTGAATTGCTAGGTCAAAGACTATGTGAACAGTCAGCCTTGTCAGACTCTGTCAGGCAGGTTTCCAAGCAGCTTGCCATTCATATTCTCCATTCATATTCTCTCCAGCAGTGGGTAAGAGTTCTGATTGTTCCATACCTTGTTAACACTTGGTATTGGCAGTATTTCACCCCTCCATTCTGGTGGCTGAGTAGTGGTATTTTTTCAAAGTTACAAATAGCAATTCTTTGATGACTGAATATGTTGAATACTATTTAATATGCTTATTAGCCATTACAATTTTTTTCAATGTTTATTTATTTTCGAGAGAGAGACAGAGTGCAAGAGAGGTGAGGGGAGGGCAGAGAGAGAGAGGGAGACACAGAATCTCAAGTAGACTCCAGACTCTGAGCTGTCAGCACAGAGCCTGATGCAGGGCTTGAACTTGTAAACTGCGACATCATGACCTGAGCTGAAGTCAGACACTCAACCAACTGAGCCACCTGCATGCCCTACTTAAATAACTGTGTATGTTTGTGTTTCTGGATTCTTCATTCTACTCTTGCATCATATGTTTTAGTTATTGACTCAGGAAATACATCTGTATCTCATTAAAGTGTGATACATTTTTAACTTCAAGAGTGTCATTTGCATTTTCATGTAAGTTTTAAAACCAATTCATTAACTTCACCTACAAAAAATATCCTGGGATTTCAAGACTGAGATTTTATGACTCTAGACAACTGACACAATTATACTATAGAGTCTGCTAATCGATGCACATGGTATGTATTTCCATTCATATGAATCTATAACATTACTCAGTAATTTTCTGTTTTCTATGCAGAGATTTTACATCTTTCAGTGCACTTTTTTCCCTAGGTGAATGATTTTTTTTATGCTATTATAACTGGTGACAATGCAAAAAGTCATTTTCTAGTTGCATATTTCTAATGTATACAAGTGGGATTTTGATTTTTGTACATTGACCTTGAATCCAGATGCTTTGATAAATTCACCTTATTAAGCTTAATAATTTATTTGTAAGATTTTCCAGGTACATAATCGTGTCACTGAAAAAATCATTTTGGTTCTTCCTTTCCAACACTTATGTTTTTATTTTTCTTGCCTTATTACACTACTTAGGATGTCTAGGGCAGTGCTATGATAGTGATAGTAGCAAACACTTTTGTCTTTTTCCCAGATTCAGGGGTAAGTTTCAATATTTCATCAGCAATTATGATCTTTGCTGGTGTGTGTGTGTGCACACACGTGTCTTTTATCAAATTACGTAAGCTCCCTTCTGGTTATAACTCATTATATTTTTATCATGAATGAATGCTTAATTTTATTAAATTCATTTTCTGCGTTGGCTATAACGATTGCATTATTTTTCCTTTATTTTGTCAATGTAGCCAATTATGTTGACTGATTTTATTTTATTTTATTTAAAAAATTTTTTAAATGTTTTATTTATTCTTGAGAGAGAGAGAGACAGAGAGCATGACTGGAGGAGGGACACGTGAGAGAGGGACACAGAATTGGAAACAGGCTCCAGGCTCTGAGTTGTCAGCACAGAGCCCGACACGGGGCTGGAACCCACGAACCGTGAGATCATGACCTGAGCTGAAGTCGGACACTTAACCGACTGAGCCACCCAGGCGCCCTGACTGATTTTAAATATAATACTAACCTTGCATCGTTTAAATAAACCCCATGGAGATGTGATGCAGTTGCCTTCTTCTTTCACAGTGGATTTAGTTTGCTGATATTTTATTTGGTATATTTACATCTATGTTAATGAGAGAGATAGGTCTCTAATTGTTTTTTTTTCATAATGCCTTTTGTCAGACTTTGATGTCAAGATTATATTGGCTTCAAGAAACAAGCTGAGGAAGTGGTTTCTCTTTTGCTAATCTTTGAAAAATTTGTGTAGGGGAGATTGGGTGGCTCAGTCGGTTAAGGGTCTGTCTGTGGCTCAGGTCCTGATCTCATGGCTTGTGAGCTTGAGCCCCATGTTGGGCTCTCTGCTGATGGTGCAGAGCCTGCTTTGGATTCTCTGTCTCCCTCTTTCTCTCTTTGTCCCTCTGTTCCTTGCATGCACTCTCTCTCTCTCAAAAATAAATTAATAAACATTTTTAATAAAAGGTTTGTGTAAGACTGGCACGATTTCTTTCTTAAAGGCTTGGAAGAATTCATCAGGCAGGTCACGTGGACATCGAGTTTTCCTTGTGGCATCTCTCTGAGATACAGACTTACTTTCTTTAATATCCCTATAACTTTTTGGATTTTATATTTTTTACTTTATCAGTTCTGTATGTTTCAATAGCATTTTCCATTTCACCTGAATTCTCCAAATGTATTCATAGGAAGCTGTTCAAACTATCATCCATTTAACTATCTTTTTAATGTCTTACGTACTTATACAGATGGCCTTTTGTTTCTCTCACTCTTCCTGGTTCCCATATTTCTGCCCCCTCCTGCCCCCCCCCCCACCCCGTGCTTGGTTCAGTCTCACTGGACCCATTGATATATTTTGTTAGACTTTTCAAAAAGCCAACAGTAGGCTGTTTATTTTCAGCTATATTTCTTTTTCTATTTTGCTGGTTTATGCTTTTATCTTCACTCTTCTCTCTTCTGTTCCTACCTCTAATTTGATATTAAATCCATAAGGCCTGTTATGCAGTTAATTTCTTTGTGCTCAATTTCCTTTTTATTTTAGGTTCTTAATATGGGTATTTAGGTCATCAGTTCTCAAATTGTCTTCTATGAACCCTGGAGGTATCCAAGGAATTTAGGGGCTCCACAAGTTCAAAAATATTTCCATAATAATACTAAAACAACAGGATACAGTATTTATTACCTTTTTTACTGTATTGTCATTTATGCTAAATGGTGTAAAAGGAAGGATGAGCAAAATTGGTGTTGCCCTAGCTTGAATTAGGGTAGTAGCACTACACTGTGCAAGCGGTCATTATATTCCTGAATGCCACATACTTGCCCACAAAATGCTAGTTTCACTTAAAAATGTGTGATGAGTGGTCAAAAACATTAATTTTATTTTTCTTTTAATATTCTGGAAGGCAAATAGGAAGTGAGAATAAAGCATTTCTGCTGAATACTCCAGTCCAGAGAGGGACTCAGAGAAGTTGTGTCGTGATTGAGATGCGAAGTGAACCAGCCACTTTCTTTTTGGTGGCTTACTATTTTTGCTTGAAAAAAGAACTGACGAGTGTGATTGTTCCAACTTGGATATTTGGCAGACATTTTTTTTTTTTTGTTTTCAAAAGAAGAGTCCAAGGAGCCTGTCCTTCCAAGGACAATAACTGAGATTATTTATCACCAATGATAAAATTCAAGCTTTAAGCAAAAGTGAAAACCTTGGAAGGCTTACAACCCATCAGTTATTTGCCTGGAAGTGTGGGTTTTCCTTCGTTGGCAGGAATGTAGGTGCCCAAATTGGAACAGTCCCAGGCAAACTGGGATGGTTGGTGTTACTGAGAAATTTATAGGTTCCCAATACTTTAAGACTTCTGTGACGAGATAGGTAGAAATATTAATGAGCATAATTTGAAAAATATTGTGTGAAGACGTGTGTCAGTATTCGGCATATCTGCATCATTCAGCAAACCAATGTTTTTCAAGTGACCGTTCTATAATGTTACAAAATCATATCTGAGCAAAAGGTCCATTCAATGTGTAAGATGAACCAATGTGTTTTAATGTAACAGAGTATGGAAATGTATGCATACGGGTAAGCATTTCACATTGCAATTAGCCTTTATGAAAGTACACCTGGAAAATTGTGGTGTATTATCAAAGAAGACCATTCACAATGATCTGACAATGTTATTAAAATAATCTTCTTTCTCGGGGTGCCTGGGTGGCTCAGTCGGTTGAGCGTCTCTTGATTTCGGCTTAGGTCTTGATCTCACTTTTTGTGGGTTCGAGTCCCACATCGGGCTCTGTACTGACAGTGCAGAACCTGCCTGGGAATTCTCTCTCTCTCTCTCTCTCTCTCTCTCTCTCTCTCTCAAAATAAATAAATAAACTTAAAAAAATAATCCTTTTTTCTAAGTACATATCTGTGTGAAGTTGAATTTCTTTATACACTTTAATCAAAACAAAATATCATAACATTGAATGCAGCTGCAAATAAGAGAATCCAGCTGTCTTCCGTTAAGCCAGACATTACAGAAATTTCAAAAAATGTAAAACAGTGCCAACCTTTTCACCAAATATTTTGCTTTAGAGAATATAATTTTTTTCTAAAATGATGTTATCTGTGTTAACATGTAATAGATTTGTTATGGTTATTTTAAAATGAATTAATAAATATTTTAAAAGTGTATCAATTTTCATTTAGGATACAGTAAATATCGATGAGTATTACCCACATAAACAAAAATTCTTTCGGATCCTCAATAGTTTTTAAGACTACAAAGGCGGCCTGAGACCAAAAAATTTAAGTGGCTTCGACTCAGATCGTTTTCCAGGTTTTTCATATTTTCCAATATATGAATTCAAGGCTAATGCTGTAATTGCAAATATTAGTATACCTTTTCATCATTATTCTGTCCAAAATATTTTCTAATTTCCATCAGGATTTCTTCTTTACTGTGTGTTATTTAGAACTGTATTGCTTAGTTTCCAAATGATTAGGAAGATATTTCCTGTTATCTTTTTATTACTGATTTCTAGCCCAATCTTACTTGAGTCATCGAACATATTTTCTGTGATTCCAGTCCTCTGAAATTTATTGACTTTTGCCTTATGATTCAACACATATCTGTTTTAAGAAATGTTTTGTGTGTGCTCACAGAAAAAATGTATCCTGCAGGTGTTGGGCTGGGATTCTCTATATGTCAAACAGATCAAATCTGTTAATTAAGGCTTTTAAACCCTCCATAAACTTACTCATTTTAATTTTTTCTGTTTATTTGATCTTCTTTCAAAAGGAGGGTGTGTAAACACCGAAGCAAATTTGGGTCTTTCTATGGTTTTACTTTTACTTCTGTCTGGTTTGCTTTATGTATTTTGAGGCCATTTTATTAGGTGAAACAAATTTAGAATCGTTTTTCTTACTGTTGAATGGTCTCTTTAATTATTATGCCATGGCCCTTTATTTCTAATAGTACATTTTGTCTTCAAGCTTACTTTGTCTGAAACGAAAACAAGTCCATGCGACTTTTTTGAGCTGAGCTTTGCATGGGATGGGTCTCTCTTTTCACTTTTACTCTCAACTGTGTCCTTGTAAATAAAACAGATGGCGTTTAGGATATGTGTAAGCAGCATGTAGTTAGGCTTTTTAAATCTTACCTTAAAAGTAGCACTGGCCTTTTAATTGGTGTATTTATTCTAATTAATGTAAACTTTGGCAGGGATTGTAGTTAACCTCTTATTTTTTGTCTTTGTTTGTTTGATCCTCTTTTCCCCTCTCCTCAAGTCCATTCATTTAATGAGATTTCATTTCACTCACACCTTCTATCAGCTTGTTAAATCTACATTCTTTCCTTTTTCTCTGAATGGTTCACTTGCAGATTATTAGTGGGTCTAACTGACTTGCCCATTCTTGACTAATTAGACTCAACCTCAAATTAATTCTTTTACTGTTTTTCCAACAACGCAAAGACCTCGTAATACTTTAAACACATTTACGCTAGTGTTGTTTTGTATTTTAATTCTGTGTTTGCTAAGGTGCCTTCCACACATTATTGTTATTTGAATTGCTATGCTCTCAGTTTTACCTCCGCTTTAACCTTATCTGAAGGTCTTCGCTTCTTCCTGCATTACCGTGAACCTACTTATGGCCATTTCCCTTTTGCCTGGATAATTTGTTGTAATATTTATTTTTGTGCAGGTCTAGTGGAAATAAATATTCTCATTTTCCAAGCTTCATACACGCTTCATTTTCAAAGGGTATTTCAATGAGCAAAAATTCCTAAGTTACTTATTTTCTTCCAGCATTTTAAAGATTTCTTTCCATTGTCTTTTGGCTTCCTGTATTTCTTTTGAAAGGGTAGCTGTCCATCTTATTGTTGTACCTTTTCTTTTTTCTTTGGCCACTTCTGCTTTTAAGAGTTTTTTTTTTTTCTTTATTTTTGTCTTATTTTCAGTTTTAGTATGAAGTGGTCTTCACCAGTTTGTAGAATGCCTTGAAATTCTTCCGTCAGAGTGGGAAAATTCTCACCTGACATCTCTTTAAATGATGCTTTTATCCTGACCTTTCCAATTACCGAATGTTAGACCTTTCTACCCCATCCCATATAACTCTAATGCTATTGCCTGTTTTTCCTTTCCCCCCTCAATTTTGGATACCTCATATTGATCTGTTTATCAGTTCTTTTATCCTCCTTTGTGCTACGTCTAATCGTCAGATAAATCAGTTGAATTCCTAAGTTTCATATTTTATTCTTTACTCTGATTCTTTCTTATGCATTCCATTTTGCTGATGCAATTCTTTATTTTTCATTTACTCTCTTAAACATGTTCATCGTAATCCAAGTTTGCATCTGATTACTCCAATGCCCGCATCGCCTGTGAGCCCGTTCATCTTATCCATTTTTCTCTCTTGATTTTTGATGATTTATTCCTATTACATGTCTTTTCTGATAATTTCTTTTTAACTTTTTTTTTTTTTAACATTTATTTACTATTGAGAGACAGAGACAGACAGAGCATGAGCAGGGGAGGGGCAGAGAGAGAGGGAGACACAGAATCCGAAGCAAGCTCCAGACTCTGTCTGAGCTGTCAGCACAGAGCCCGACTTGGGGCTTGAACCCACGAACTGTGCAATCATGACCCGAACCGAAGTTGGACGCTCAACCGACTGAGCCACCCAGGCGCCCCTGATAATTTCTTAATTAAATGCCAACACTTCATATACAAATCATGAAGGCAGAGGATGGTGTGATCACTTTCTTCTTGAAGGAGGCAGAGTGCAGAAAGATTATCTTGACCTTATCTAGCTCAGACTGTATCTGAGCTGTTGCCCTTCCAGAATCTCACTGAGAACCTGCAGAACCCACCAGGCCCCTCCCCCCAAACTTCAACTTTGGTCTCTCCAGAACTGTGAGTCTGCCCAAACCCCTGCTTGGCTGTTAAGCCTCTTAACACCTGCTTTCCTCTTGGTTCCTCCTCCTTTGCGCCCTGTCTGTGTTTATGGCTAAGTATTGACAAATGCTCTGGGGGCGGGGAATCGGGTGCAGAAGATCAGGTTTCCTTCTCTGGGGTCCCCCTTACACTGGAATCTCAGTCCCTTACTTTCTGACTGCACTACACTCCAGTTGTCTTCTCTGCCCATTGAGGCTTTTCTGGGCTACCATTTTCTCCTTGAAGTCTACTTCCTATGCTGTAAACTGGTGAATAACCCGGTTGGGGGAAAAAGCAACAGCGGACGGACAGCTCGCCCCAGTGCCTTCCCCTTCCCTCTGAGATCGCGTACCCTCAAATCTTTGCTGTATTGATTGGCTTCGGATGTTTTCAAACAGATTTTTTTTCTATCCAGCCTTTACAGTCGTTCTCAAGGGTAGGGTCATGTCACTGCTGCAGGCTGCCCTGTCCAAGCCAGGGATGTTCACTTCTTTACACAGGTTTCCCTAAAACCCCTTCAAATTTTGCTTCGGAGTCAATCCTAGGGGCTACCGCTGGCTTGGAATGTTCCTGGGGGAGGATGAGCTAGATTTGCTCTGCGGCTTGATATTTGAGAAGGGGTCATCTCCTGTTTGTTTTCCTGTGGATTTTGTTTTGCTGATTGAAATATCCTTTGATATCCTTAAAATGCCAAGGTGGGGGCTACAGTCATTCCTCAAACAGGGGCCGGGGGTGTGAGCATCACAGCCTCTTTCTCAGATGGAGAAAGACAAATTGCAAGCATTTTCTCGTGGGAGGACTGGCTTTTGAGGTACCGGGGCCCCCAGTCTTGGCTCTGGCTTAAGGTGAACCTTTGGCAGGTTTGCCTACCAAATGTGCACCGGTCTTCACAGCAGGCTGGAAAACTCATGTCTCCCTACTATCGGCCAACCCGCATTCCGGGCTGCTTCTTGGGTAGACCCCTGCGCTTTCTGCTACCATGTGGGAGAAAAAGGACAGCAGCCTCCTCAGGTTCTGGTTTTGGGCCTGTCTGAGAGGCCCAGCTTGGTTTTAACCGTGCAGCGCGTCAGTGATCTGCCTTGGGTTTTAACTGTCAAAACAAACCAGTTCTGGGTCATTACCCCATGGTGCCAGCCAACATTGCGATCCTGGCCGTTTCTCCCCATCTCCCTGGCTCCCACACAAATAGGCCCCAGATCTTCGCTTCTGTGTGACCCTGGGCATTTTAAAGCCTGCGTTTACTTTCACCAGCCAAAGTTACCATAATAACAAAGCCCTGTGCTTATTTTCCAGCTTTGTCTGTTCTTTCTCTGGCTCGAAGGCTGGACTGCGGTTGGCTTCCTTCCATGGCCTTCTTTTATCTTGTGTTCCTGGCACCAAGTGCTGGAACAAAGCTGAAGTTGCCACTTCAATTTGGGAAGCTAAGAGGTCTGAAATGAGGACCGGTTCCCTTAGAAAATGTCGAGTTTGCCTTGTTTACGACCTGAAGTCCCTGATTAACGGGGCTTTAAACTCATGGCATCGTCAGGCAGGGCCTCTGACATTTTCTCTGCTGTGGACACCTTTAGCACTTGGCACGGCTTCAGGACCCCCTTCTCAGAATGGTCTTTTCAATCCATGAAATGAAACCAAACATTGAAAATAGTTATCAGATACTGAAAAAAAAAATGAATCAGTGGCATGGACTGTGTGATAAACTTGTGGTATGTGCTTCTTCAGTGCATTTGCCAACTAGTTCTAACGGTGGGCTTTCGAGGAGCTGAGAAACACTGATTTGTCGTGGCACATTGTCGTTACTGCAGGTATCTCAAATACCTTTAGATTTTCGTCACCATTGTGCGCGGGACCGTGGCTTTTTTGCCCACATTCAGATGAAAGAACATGCCACATCCCAATGCTTTTTCCCGTCCAAGCTCGCGAACCCCTGATTCTGTCCAGACTAACCCCCGGGGTGAAGGTCGCTGTGTGTCCGAGGCCTCAGGAGGGACCGTGCGCATCTGCACACAGAGTGTGGGCGTGCCAGGCCGTGTGCATGGCATGTCAACCTGCAGCTGGCCTCCTTCCTCGTGAGCCCGCGGAGCACCTGCGTCCACTCAGACTTTCCCAGGCACCTACTCTTTCCTGCCCCGTGCTTGTTGGTTCCCACCACCGGGAGTCTCGGGGCCCTCGGGTCCCTGCAGCTGTGCACAGGGGGACAAGAGGTTCTGTCTGAGCCACTGCCTAAGTGTCGCTGGGGCCCCATCCATCACGACCGCTGTCCCTCAAGAGCAGCAGTGACAGCCTGAGGAAGGTAGTTACACTGTTTCGTTCCAGTGATCGCGTCTCGTTTCCTCTTGTGTGCGCACAGAGACACGTGAAGCACACAGACACACACAGAGAAACATGAAGACGCACACACACATACAAATGCACATATGCAGACACGCACAGAGATATGCAGACACGCATACATACAGAGACATACACACACAGACCACTGTCCCCCCCCCCACACACACATGTGCACATGCAAGAACAAGTGGGGACTGAAGGGAGGCCGCAGATACATGGACTCAGTCTAAGCCCTGCTCACAGCTGGAGGGTCACCTTGAGACGGGGCTGCGGAAGTGGACTGTTAAGACACACGGGCCAGCCGCTCAACAGAGTGTCAGCATCTGGCCAGGACACAAATGCAGGTCTTTCTGGGAAAGCCTTGAGATCTTTGAGGCAAGCAGCCTGAGTGTTTCGGGGATCGTAGGCCTCCAGGGTGTGGGCTGGAACTCACTCAGTAGACATGAAGCCTAGGATGGTGAAGGCCTGCTGATCCAGGACAGTCAGCACAGCCAGGGGGGCTGGGAGTGGTGGAGGGTGACACCAGAGCAGACAGTGGGGGCCCAAGCTGTGAGCTAATGCAGGCTGGGGGATGGGCAGTGGGAGGGTGGGTCACCACAATCCTCGTAATAAGGGAAGGGTGTCATTTGGCCAGTAGTTCCTTATTTCTCTCTCTCGCTCTCTCTTTTTTTTTTTTTTTTTTTGTCATGAAAAAGGCCACTTGCAACAACAGTAAAGAAAATTAAAACAATACCACCAGCAGCAGCAGCAAAATTGATGTCCTTACCACCCAAGCCCACCCCTGACATTGTGGGGTCCAGAGCAAGAGGACGTATGGACACCACAGGCCAGACAGCTGACTACGGAAGGGTTACAGATCAAACTAACCACACTGCTAGACAAGATATCCCTGCTCCTTCCCCGTGATGAGTATGCCTCCTTCGCTCGCCGGAAGGCCACGCTGGAGTTTGGACACGGTGGGCTTCTTGGCACTCCATGCCTGGGGCAGGCAGGCGGGACAGCTGGCTTCTGGCCTGTAGGCCACACCGTCCTGTTTCCACCTCAGACTACATCTTGCACTGAAAGGACCTCACACACAAGCTCTGCCCCCTCACACACATCAACGTTGTCCTGGGCCACACTTCATACTCTGAGTGGACATGCATTCAATGGAGCCACAGCATGGGCTGCGCCATATTGGCAGGAAGTCTTTGGGTCAGGCAGGGGCCCCGAGCTCCGGGTGGCCTACACCCTGGGGTCCTCATGACTTTGTCCATCGGCAGGTAGGCATTGGGGGTGTGGGACAGGAGCTCCTCTCTCCCCATCTGGGGAGGTACTGGCATCACACAGCTCAACTACGTTCATTTTGTACCAACCTCCAACCCTATTCCACACACACAAGCTTGACACTGGTATATATGCCAGCTGGATTATTTCCTCTCTTTCTGTTGTAGCACAAGTATTTTCCTTGTATCTACGTAGTCTTCATAGTTAAAATATTTTATTTTTTTATTACCCTAGAAGTATATAATCATTGCAGATAAATAAGAAAATACAGAGAATTATGAATAAAAGAATTGCCATGTATTCCCAGAACTCGTGGATAGGTGCTATTAACATTTTGTGTATTTCCCTTCAGAATGTTTATGATACATATTCATATATATTTTTCTTTTCAAAAATAGGATTTTCCTGTAATTGTTGTTTTGTAGCCTGCTTTTTCTGCATTTACTGTATCTCAAATCTCCCCAGGTGAATACATGTATTTCTCCAACATTTTCCTTAATGGCACCCAGTATTTCACGGTATGGCTAAAACAAGAACAGCACTATGATAGTGATATAACACGAACCATCTCCATTCCAGACTCCGGACTGAGCCTCCAGAGTATTTCTGAGAGGTAAATATTGCTGTGCTCCCTGTAGGCTGCTCAGGCTTCTGTGGCCCCCAAATTTAGATTATTTCCAAGTTTCTGATATTATAAATAATACTGTGTTGAACTTGATGGTGCTTGTCACTGTTTTTCTTCAGAAAAATTCCTAAAAATGAAACTGCAGGATCATAGACTATACATTTAAAAAAAAAATTCAATGTTTATTTTATATTTGAGAAGCAGACAGAGTGTAAGCAGGGGAGGGGTAGAGAGAGGGGGACAAAGAGTCCAAAGCAAGCTCCAGGCTCTGAGCTGTCAGCACAGAGCCTGACGCGAGGCTCAAACCCACAAACTTTGAGATCATGACCGGAGCTGAAGTCAGATGCTAAACTGACTGAGACACTCAGGTGTCCCTGTACATGTTTTTTTCTTTTTTTTTTTAAGTTTATTTATATATTTTGAGAGAGAGAGCTAGCGTGGGGAGGGGGGGCAGAAAGAGAGAGATAGAGAGAGAGAATCCCAAGCAGGCTCCGCACTGTCAGCACAGAGCCCAATGCAAGGCTTAATCCCGCCTGTGATATCATGACCTGAGCCAAAATCGAGACTCACACGCTCAGCCAACTGAGCCACCCAGGTTCCCCAGACTATACACATTTTAAGTAAACTTTATCCACGTTGCCAACATTCCCTCTAGAGAGCTTTTACCCAGAGTTTTGTCCAGTGACATATGAGAATTCTCCCCTCTTCTATCAGGTTAATGCAGACCCTGACATGATCATTAAAAAGCAAAGTGAACACACATAACCCTAACGACAAGAAGGACACAATGGGAGCTCTGGCCAGTGGATCCCTGAGGCCGTGGGCACACTGGCATGGGCACTCTTGCTCGCTCCTCCATAAGTATGTTAGCTGTTTCTACTTCTCCTTTGAATCATCTTGCTATGTTCTTCACCGATTTTTCCATTTATCTCTTTCTTAATGATTCACAAGTGCTCCTTTTTTTATCTTGATGACAATAACCACGGGCCAGGCACATATGTAGCAAACATTTTCCCTCAGTTGGTTTCCATTTTAATTTTTTGTTAGGCATTTCCTCTTTGAGCAGCTCTTTTCATTTTTGTTCAAACTTCCAGCAACTTCTTCTGTTTTCTTACTTAGGTCCTCGTGCTTGGGAAGACTTTTCTCACACTAACTTTATACATTTTTCAAACATCGCGTATATTTATTACTTGTCCTTACATGTTAGTTTCCATTGGCTTGTTTACTTCATTTGGAGAGTATATGCTGTGGGATATGAGTAAGGATCCAGCTTTGTTTTTTAGAACCGAGTTAACTAATGATTTAGCACCATGCATCAGATAATGTATCCCTCCTGTGTACATTTGAAATAACTCTGCTGTCTTCTGTATCTCAGGGCTTGCATTTTTGGTCTAAATTCTTTGTCTTTGGTCATAATGGTCATCTGGATTTTCTCGGGTCACAAGTTTTGCTGCATGTGACACGCATCATAGTATATGTTCATACGTGAAAGTGAGAATTCTTCCAATTGTTCTTCTTATTTGTTCAGAGCTTTCTGGTTTTGGGGAGAGGGTTCTTGAAGATGAAATATAGTATTTGCTTTTATCAGCTGCATATTTATTAATGAATGCCTCAGCTTTTTAAGGCAATGGCTTATGATAGCTTTAGCGTTTCTAGATTTTTCCAGAAGGAAGATCTTTTAACAGACAACTTTTGCTTTTGTGGAATTTGTGGAAATTTGTTCCTTCTTTCCTTCATATGAAGATGTCAAGCCAAAACTTTCTCCTTTTGTCCATCCGTGAAAATTGCCTTTGGCTACCCCCAACTTTGTCACTGTCAACTCTGGTCTCTGGGTGCAGTTTTGACTTCCTAGCCTTTCCACAACTTTAAATTGTAGCTAAACCCACTTGAACCCAGGTTCTGTCCGAGCCCGTCAGTGGCTGAGCTTGTTTTGTGTTTTATGTGTAGATCAGCAAGCCGTTAACATCTGCCACATCATTGTACAGGAGCCGGAAGGCGTATGCAACTCTGGGCCAGGGCCCTCTAGCACGTCGTGTCCTGTGTAACTTCTGGCAGTACGATCTTCACATCTCCGTGTTCGCTTAATAAAAGCTTACCGAGGATTCGTTGAAAACGAGAGGGCACAGAAAAAAAGAACACTCAAACTCCGCCTGTCCTGTGATGCTTCCTAGCTTCAAAACAAGCAGGAAATAAACTTCATATTTGAACTCAGAATGATCTGGGGCAGCAAGGGGAGGTGGAAAAGTCTAGTATCAGAAGGAACGACGAGGCCAGTGGTACGAGAACTAAGCCCCGTTCTCTCACTGTGGGCGGCGCTGTCCTTGACTGTTGGGGGGCACCATCCAGCTCCCCTCCATCCCCTTCAGCGGTCACGGCCTCAGGCTGCATGGCTTCTAGTGCAGGTGCAGCTCAAGACCCAGCCCGAAGCCGGGCTCCCCCCGTGTGGTCCCTGAATGGACTGGAGGGTGGGGGTGGAGGCCTGCTGCATGATGACATTTTCCTGGCTTCATCAGCAGGCTTGGGTGCAGGAAGAAGAAGTGCGAACCTCACCCTCAGCATGGAACGGCCTTGGCCCCACTGCGCATAATGCCGAGCGCTCGGATCCCAGATGTTTGGAACAATCCGCCATGCCCCTGGGTAATTGGGTCCATTTCAGCACGCCTGGCTCTGGCTGGTTTCAGAGAAGAATTGTTCCGTTTTCCTACTGTTTTGCAAATGCATGAAAATGGCTAAAAATTTTGGTCACCCTGTGAGTCCTTTTATTACAACTGGAAAGTAGGAAGGGGTGTTTTTAGTTCAAACAAATAGCGTTGCAGGCACAATATGTTACATTAAGAAAAGGCTAATTTTGTATTATTAAATATAATCAGAAACACAACGTGAGGTTTGTCATGTTGACATGGTGTGCTAGGTACCTTAACACAGCTCAGCAGGCTGCCTTGTTTGCACACTGCTTAAACTTTCTCATCGATGAGTTTTTGCATGATAACCAGAATATTAAAAATACATGAAAAGTGGCCTTCGCACTTCTCAGCAACTGCAAGCCTGGGTTACTGGAAGGCAGCTCCCCTCCCCTCCCCCCCCCCCCCCCCCCCCCAGGCAGAACTGCAGGCTGCAAAGCCTCAATGGTCACCCGGGGGGGTCTCCTGGATCTGGGCTGAGCTGCAAGCTTGCTTGTTGCCTCCTGGTGCCGGCCCCAGCCTCCCACACAGCAGCCTCGTCAGCATCCATCAGTGCTATTAGGCACAGTGGAGGGGACACATGCTTTGATCCTAACAGCGTTCCTTGGGCGGCAAATCTGTAACTGCCTCTCACTAGCTCCCCGCCACAACCCAGGCTAGCCATATTCTCAACATTCTCTCTTCTCTCTCTACCACAACACTTTGGAAGGTTCTGGAAGGTTCCAAGGAGACTGAGGTAGGTGGCTACACAGGTAGATTTTTCTTCTACAAAGAATAGGGTTCTTTTGGAAAAAGAAGACCAAAGCGACAGAAGGAAGATATTTGGCTGTCAGGCAAAATGCATCCACAGGTGCCCTGCCATGCCGGGTGTTAACCCTTTAGTTACTAAATATGAGGGAATCCAATCCAATGGAAGGGGACAGGCTACATGGCAGTGGTGGGAGGTGGGGCAGGAGAGAACGCGGCTACTTACCAAGTTCTGTGGAACTATTTTAATACCGTAACAGTGATAACAGTCCTGCTGAAGCTGGATGCCAGCCTTGGTTCACCAATCTCATGAACTTGTTCCTACATTTGATATCACCATTAATACTGTTTCCATTTATTACCTTATTAATTTAAATAAATACATGTAATCCTCTCTGTTTGTTTCTGTGATTTTGAGCAATGCCTCTTGACTGACTTATGAAATGAATATATTAGGACACAAATTTCTCTGTTTTTTTTTTTTTTTCCAATGCATTATTTGAGGTAGAAGAAACTGTCAGGTAAGTTTTCCTCTAGATAAATTCAAACACCACAGAAATTATTCCTCCAGCAGGCGTAAGGACAAAAAGGCTCTGATGTTGGCCAAGATCCCAATAATATGGCTCCTGCCCTGCGGTGTTCAAGGGGCCCCATGGACCAATGCAGAAATTATCCAGCCTCAAGTCTTAGCTGGTATTCCTGCCCCTTGGGAGATCTGTCGGATGACAATGACTAGTCAGGTACAGCCTGACTGGAGCATCAGTCTGACTGCAGGACAGGAGGAAGAAACGGATGGGCCAAGGCTAGTGAGCAGCTTAACCCACAATGAGATTTTAAATCTCATTGTCCCTTGGTCCAAGACGAGAAGGGAGAGTTACTGGGCACTCACGGACCAGCAAGGTGATTAGGTACAGGTGCAGAACGAGGATGGACCAGACCCTCCACCACCATCCCGGCAATGCAGGACCATACACCCATTTCTCCTGTCTTTGAGCTGAGCCCATAGAGCCCTAGCTGGAAATGGACATCCTGTGAATGGGGCTGAGGTTTCCTGATATTCTCACTCCATGAAGGGCACCATGCTGTATTTTTTTCATGATTATCTGTGCAAAGATTTGTTTCAACAGGAGTTGGTGTATGGGAGATGAGATAATTTAAGACTATTCCCTGTGGTGGTGATAGAAACAACAGGGACCAGCAGTCATTGCTTTGGGATTTATTTATATCTCTGAAAATTCCAGACATTTAAGGCAAATTACAGAAAAAAATGCCCAGGTTGTAGATAATTTTTCTAGGTACAGAGAGTGCTCAGATTCTGGATTTATACTCTGGTAGGCAGAATTCTAAGCTGCCCCCCCCCCAAGTTCTAACCCCCCCCTCCCCAGGAAACTCTCCTCCCTGAATATGGACAGGGTCTGTAGACATGATGGGAAGTCACTTCCATGACTGGATTAGTCTCTGGTGAAGGTGAAGGGTCCCTGCAAAGGTAATCAAGGCTCAGATCAGCTTGACCGTGAATGAATCCAAGAGTTTCCCTTGAGTGAGCCTGAGATATCCAATGAAAGCCCTTAAAATAGGGACTGGGACCTTCCTGCTGCCTTTGAGGAGTGAGCTGCCATGATAGAGGGTCCCTGAGAAGGTCGTTGTGGGGTGGGGTCAGGGTGGGGGCTCTGTGACTTGAGAACAGCCCATGGCTGACAGCCAACCAGCAAGTGGGGACCCTAGTCCTATAAGCATGGGGAACAGAATTCTGGCAACAACCATATGCAACTATGCTGATACCTTGATCACACCCCAAGGCCCTGGGCCAAGGCCTCAGCTAAGCCATGGCTGGACTCCTAACCCACAGAAACAGTGTGGTCACGAAAGGATGTTCTTTTAAGTGGCTAACTTTGTGTTATGTAGCAATGGGAAATAGCCTACTTACGAAATAGTGTATATGTGGAAATCAACCTGTGCATTGATAGGATGGTTGTATTGTACTGGGCCTGACAGACATAGGACTCTGTGAACTTCATCCCAGCAAAGGGACAAGGGTCACATGGCCCTGTGTTCACACCTGTCAGGGCCAGTGAACTAAGTTGCCATGAAGAGGAGGAGAGATGTCGAGGAAAACCAGAGGTGACTCACACTAAAAAATGCTGCAGCATCCCAGAGCGTCTCTAATGAGACTTTCACCAGGAAAAACTTCCCATTTTTAAATAATATGGTCTTGATTGCCCATTTCCATTCATCATGACAAAATTTTCCTCTGCCAAAACAAAGAACAAATGCAGTCTTTACAATATAAAAATCGTTTTTTTTTTTTTAATTTTATTTCAGCCAAGCCAGGGGTCTCACAGTCCCTGCACTTATAATAAGATCCCAGATTTCAAACGAAAGCTGGTTATTGATGGCCTACTTTTTTCAACATGGTACCATGTCAATAAATTGGAGAATATTTTAGTTTGTTAGATTTCCCCAAGCATTCCGGAGAAATCCTTAGACAATTTGCCATATAAACTGAGTTAATTGCTTTATAGAGCAAAGCTATATCAACTATTTAGATATACCATATGACAGACATTCATAAATACAAGACAGACATATTTGTCAATAAAGTGATGTATACGATAATTATTTTTATTATGTGAATTTCCACGTTGAAATCAAGATACTAATGACTGGCATGGCCTCAACTAGTTGTCAGAGTAACAAGAAGGGAAAACTCTGGGTTGTTTTCTGATTTTCCTCCATTCTTCCTCACGCTTGGAATGTAAATCTCAGGGCGCCATAAAATTGAATAAAAAAATGTAAGTTTAAATTATTTTTATTTTAAGTCGGGTAGGAGCATAATAGAAAAAGATCATCAAAACAATGAGAAGAAATAATTGTTAATTTCTACAGTACCTTGAAACAGAAGCCCAAGAGAATAAATGGAATAAGGATACTATTAAAATTTCCTCTTTTATTATATCTTCCCTGCCAGAGTAATTGTTGCTGTGTCCAATATATGCAGGGGACAATTTACTAGCTGTTTTCTATTAGTTTTTAACATTAACATATACAGAAATAAAATGAATACCAAGCTTTCTTTGCTTAATTAAATGACTGACAAGGCACAGATGTTGCCCGACTAACTCTTCTACATAATGTCTGAAAGCAGGGGAACCAAATAGCAGTACCATAAGCAATGCAAACTTCCTCCTTTATTAAGTGAATATTGATGCAGTATTATGGAATATTTTCCAGGCCACCACATAAGATGGGGCATGTGGTTCTTTTTCTGCAAGAATTATATATTAGTATTCAGATAGAAAAAAA
The DNA here is from genome assembly GCF_028749965.1 of Puma concolor. Classification (NCBI taxonomy): domain Eukaryota; kingdom Metazoa; phylum Chordata; class Mammalia; order Carnivora; family Felidae; genus Puma; species Puma concolor. The sequence continues at coordinate 85,177,981 of NC_141677.1, read as the reverse complement.
TTCCTAATATATCATTTACACACCGGATTAAAGGTTTTCATAGACTTTTTTTTTTTTTCCTCTGAAATCATTGCTCCTCACAGGTGTTCATCAGTGTAGACGTTCCTAATGGCACAAGGGCACAGAATGATAAGATACAGGGGATTGCTGGGAACACACTGGCTTGTTCCAAACCCTGGATTTTCTTCACGACTTTTCTAGAAATAGAAAATTGACCTCATTTGGATCTTAAGGTGTATTCAAGGCTGGATCGGCTCAGTCAGGCATGTTAACCAGATGTGATAAATGCTAACCCAAAATAAGATTAATAATAGTGTCCTTTTTTCTGAGAGCAGGCTGTGCTCACAGCACAGAGCAGACTATGTGCTATTTTCTCTCTCTCCATCGGTGTGTCTGTCTTTCCCTACACACACACCTGTGTAAGTGTGTGTGTGTGTGTGTGCATATACACACACTACATACATACATAATTATTTAATCCAAGAGCAGCCCTATGAGGAAGGCACTATCAATATCCCCATTTTATAGATTAGGAAAGAAAGGTAGAGAGATTCAAAGCCAGCAAATGCATCCCAGCATATTGACCTAGCATGCGAAAACTGCACCTGGGTCAGGTGACTGATGGGTTCACTCATTCAGCAGGTATTTTTTGAGCACCTACTATGGACCAGACATTCTTCTTGGTACTGTAGACATAACGAACACAGTGAACATAGTCCATGCCCTCATGGAGCCAACATTCTGGATTATTTTTAACGATCTGTTCCATAGTATCGTATGACTAACACTACCACCCCAGCCAAACTCAGCAAGTTAATTACAACTCAAGGAGGTTAATTAGGTATCGCAGGAAAATACATGATTGAGTCGTAAGTCTGTTTGGGGAGGCTCTGGGACCTGGCAGAGCGGCCCTCTCTAGCTCAGTGACTTTGTGGCATGCTCCGGGGCGCTTTGGTGGTATTGCGGGTGCTGTGCATGTTGGGGACCGCTTAACAAATTTTTCCTATGCCCGTTCATGCAAGGTGTGTACCAGCCCTCCTGCTATTTCCTGTTTTTTTTGACTTAGAAACAGAAAAGGATTAAGTAAACTACGATGTGAGTTTATAGGGAAACTGACCCACATTTGGTTCATCAGCCAGCTCAGCAAAACCTCTCCCTGCGTGGTTGGTAGTTTTTGCAATAAGGGTGGGCTGGAATGGCGAGCTGCTTCATTTTGTAGGACCCTAAAACTCAGGGACCCCCATGGAGCGGCCATTCAAGCTGGTGGCTCTCCAGGCCAATCCACACCCCAGATCTCTTTGGTGACACCAGTGGCATTTTCTGCACTGGCCATGATTTCTCTCGCATTTGCTTATATGGTGGTCCCAGAGCAGTTCCCATTGACATGCAGAGCCTGAGAGGTTTTACAGCAGATGTATACAGCGCCACCAACAGCGCACGGACTCCAAAGAGCATTGTGGCGGTGAGGATACCGTAATTCACATTTCCAATATCGCTAATAAAATTTAACAAATGGAAAACCAAAATGTCAAACAAGCAATAATACTGATGGTATTTCTCTTAGGCCGAGTAAAGAAAATCATGGTGACTTTAATTGGTTAGGATAACAAAAAGAAAAGAGAGAAAACCCACCGTGTGACTGAGCCGGAGGGAGAGCGAACCTAATTTTACTAAGAGTAGGTGGTAATAACGTATCAGGCCTAGGAGAGGAGGTACTTTAGATGGCTGTAATTGACTTGGATTAATTATGAGGGTGATGAATAGTGTCCCCCCTATGTAAATGAGGGTATGCCCGAGACTCGAGACCAATGAAAGTGCAGCTGTGCTTTAGTGGACCGTGGCGTCATATTTCACGGAGCTCAAGTTGAAAGGGAAGGGGAGTGATATTTATGGAGTGCAAAGCACTCTGGGACTTTGTGGGAAACCACATATATTCCGCTTGTCAGAAAACATCTTAATATTTACTCCAGCAATCCCAAGACTCAAGGCCCCCCCCCACCCGAAAGCTTTCATTCACCCATTTTCCAGATAGAAAGCTCCGGTAAATCCACCGAAGCTGTTGTGCTTTCTGGAATGTCACTTCGGATTTGTAGATTATTCCTCTGCGTTACCACGACGGTGACATGCGTGGGAGGAAATGCTGATAATGATTTGGGGAATCGCGCTGAATAATTCTCTTGTTGCCGTTTGTCACAACCGGATTCGATGCAGCCAACATTTCCCTTGTTGGTGATTTTCCTGTAAAACTTTAAGCCCCGCTGAGGGCCAGCATTCACAGGGAAGAAATTGCGGCTTTAAAGAAAAGAAAAGAAAAGAAAATATCACTTGGGTTGCACGAACACACTCAAAGAACAAAGGCGGCACGGGCACTACACTCGTTCAGATGTTTCCACACGTCTAGATGCCCGGTGGTAGGTTGAGAAGCAGCTGGGTCATGGGCGGAAAGTGTCTGTGTTACCAAGAGGGTGTGGTATGGACACCATCTCTGCACCACAGGCATTGATGATTGTGAAAACAACTTTTTAGTGCTTGCTGTTACAGGCTCCGGACTCTTCCATTATCCCAAACTCTTTTCCGGCATCAGCTCCAGCTTAGATACCCTTCAGGAGAGAACATTCTTTCCCCTAGCTGTTTTGTCTTTGGCATGTCCCAGAGGTTGCAATTCGATGATAATTCAAGCTTTTTGTTTTTTGTTTATTTTTGTATTTGCAACGATGTTGCTAAAAATCAGAGCACAAATAAAATGGGGAATGTATGGAAATACCCATGGCTTGATCCATGTTTCGTACATAGTATATTATGTTAAGAAAGGTTAACTCTGTATTAAATATAATCAGAAACACAATGCAGGGCTTGTCACACTGACATGGGGCGGTGGGTACTACAGTGCCGCTCAGCAGGAAGCCTTGTTATATTTTTTATATGTTAGTAGATGTCTACTTAGAATTGATCAAACCTTTGCTTCCGAAACATATATGCCAACACCTCAGCAACACACACCATAAACTAGACTCTCAGAAAATAATAATGATGCTTATCAGTCACTCGCCTTGAGTTTGCTTGTGAAAAACCTCCAGCTAGTGTGCTATTGGAGCTCTTAAAACATAGATCTTTTTGCTGTACTGATAATTCACTCACAGCTTGAGATTGATGACTATGTGAAGTCCATAAAAGATGTTACCACTATATTTTGTTCTTATGATTTATTTTATCATGTTGTCAAGGTTTGCAGAAAACAAGAAACAAATCAATGAATGTCATGCTTAAATATTAAAGAAGGCTGTAATACACATTTTTATTCAGATGCCTTATTCAATCTTGTGGCTCAGAAAAGAGTAGTGGCAACCGAGCTTTTATTTGAATTACTTTTGGAAAAATTAATTTAGGAGGACTGTTGAATTGTGAATGGCAAAAGGTAGCTAACCTTGTTTGCTTAAATAGGAATATATGGTTGCCGGACTCCTTGGAAAAGTGGTTCTAACAAACCACAGGGAAGTGAATGGATTTTAAAGTATCAGGAAGTTGGGCTGGATGTGCTTACCAAGTTCAAGCCCGTGGCGTGGATAGAAGGGTGTTTGGAAAGAGGTGAAGGAATAAGACTGGGCTTCGGAGAAAGGGGGCTGGATGCTGTGCACTGTGCTTTTGAAACGAATCATTTCCTTCATCATTATTTGAAATGAAGATCACTGTCTATTCCTAGGGAAGGCTCTGTCTGTAAGCACGGCGTATCCAGAATTGTTGGCCTTTCCCACACCTCATTAGACAGCAAGCAGAGAATAGCTAAATCTTGCTTCCTTTTTCTGAGTTTGACTAGCTTCCTGCAAACGGCGGCCTACCTGTGCTGATATTGTCAAGGGCACATTAAAATGATCCAGGGTTGGACACCGCACATTTCCAGGGCTTGAAAAAATATAGTCTGAAGTCTGGTTTTATTTAGTTGTTATTATTTTTTTAAAACAGAGAAGAATGCCAAAAACAAACAAAAAAAAGATTCAAAGGACCTATGTCAGAAATGAAACTCCCAGGTCGTGTCCCGGGATGAGTATGCTTCAGTCTAAATCAATCCCTTTCTGGAAACTCAGGAAACTCAGGTCTGTGCTGGGATAAGGATGAGCAGACCCCATGACTGCCTGGCACTTTGAGGTCCTGAATGCCTTTGAATTATCAAAGAGAAAGTAATTAGGCTCAGCATCATTTCATTGTTAAGTGTATTTTATTGTAGTTTATTATATTCTTGCTTCGTGAAAATTGGTGATCAACACACTCCAGGTTTGGTGGGTCCAGATTAACATGAATATTCAATTAGCCGCAAGACCCTGTGCTTTGACCACTCGGAATAAACTGGAGTTTATTTAAATTTAGAAAACAGATAAATTAGGAGGTGATCATTTGCATTACAATAGGATTCTTCATTCTAACAGAGGATTCCTTGTGGGATTCTTTTAAATAGAAAGCTCTCCAAGTACTTTGAAAAATATAATTTGATTTTTAAAAATTCTCTTCTCATGTAGTTTCTCAGGAACATGCCTATTGTATGAAATGAGAGGCGTATCTATTTAATTTGGTAATGAGAGAGCTTCGTTGCAAATATTTTGGACTTGAAAAAAAAAGAAATTCTGCTGTGCTCGTCGGAAAGTCATACCCAGACTTCAAACTTAGGTCCTGTTTCCCGACTATTTCCCTTCTCTCTTGGTCATCCCGAAAGCAAATTTTAATTCTGTTAGTTCACCTCCAACCACCCCTCATCCTGCCCGTGCCTGGACAGGAGGAGATTCTCTGAGGGCCAAGTGAGATGCCCAGGACATACCTAGATGGGGGGGAACTGGATCTTTCCGTTAGCAGAGATAAGCAGAGGATGTGGGGCTCACAGGGACAAGCTTCAGGTTATGCAAGCCGGTTTGATGATTTACCACAAAAGCTGTGTGTGTGTGTGTGTGTGTGTGTGTGTGTGTGTCTCGGCCGGGGTGGGGGGGGGTGGTATTTAGTCACCTGGGTGGCTATGCTGGTGCTTAAGACAACAAAGGACAGAAATGCTAAGTGGGAAGGAGGTTCTCAATGGATGGGCCAGCAGAGGCAGTCCTGGGGCATCAGGCAGGAAATCTGTCCTCACCACAGGGAATCTTGGTGGCAAAGTCCTTGCTGTTGGGGCAAGAGTAGCTGGCTTTAAGCCTATCATCCCTTCTTATTATCTCCTGGGTCCTGGAACCTCATCCTAAGCAAGGTCCTGGGACCTCCCTCCTGGGGTCCAGTTTTCCAAGGAGGAAGGCTCTTACTCAGCATTAAGAGGACTCAAAGGGAAAGTCTTCTCTCCTGTCCTCCGTGCTCTATGTCTCATGCCATATGAACTGGTCTATTGGCAAAAATGGTCATGGTGTAAGTAAGCAGAAAGGTCGGGTGAGCAAAATTCATATGGTTCTGAGAAGTTGTGCAGTTAAGGAACCTCATTATCTATGTCACATGCCTGATAAATCTCCACAAAGGGGACAGGCCATGCAGAATCTCCAGTGTTCTCAAAAAGCATCTCTTGCATCAAGTGCTTAGCAGGACACCCTTTGGAAAAGGCTGTCGGAGTGTCTCCGGGACATGCACAATGCGATCTGACTGAGCAGGGTCCTTGTGGGTTGGGAATGGTTCATCCTGTCAACTCCTCTTGGGATATTTGCCTCCACATCAGCAAAGCTCATCAGCCAGAATGAATTTCTTAATGGGAGCATTTGGGGACATGGCAGGGATGCTTTATGGGGGGGGGGGGTGGGGAGAGCAGAACCTTCTGGGTGCTTGGCTCCTCTCTGTCAGGGGGCCTCAAAGTTTTCAGGAGAAACTTGACGCATCTTCTTGCTCTAGCCCTAACCCTTGTGTTGCCATTTTGCCTGGTCACGTTTAGCTTTCCACCATCTCCCTTGTAGCCAGGTTGTCCCAGGGCTTAGGTCATTGCTGGGCGACCTCAGGCTCACCACCTGGAGAGGGGATTCACTTCTTGAAGGCAAAACACGAGGAGAAGGCCCTTCTCTTCTCCTGTCGTACCAGGAGAGGCCCCAGGGAAGATGTCTGTGTCCTCCTAGGTCGGGAGCTCTGGGAGGAAATTGAGGTCTTGTCCTATCTTCCTCTTTTGCTTCTAACAGAATCTCTTGCCACATGTCCTCTGGGATTGCTGGGTTGAATGTGTGCTGTATAGGATTGTGTCTTCAGAGGATTTCAGCAGAGCGGGAGCAAACCCTCTGGTTTCGAAATAGATGCTGTCCAGGTCTGTGTTCAGAAGCTGCTGGACTAGGAGAGGCTGGACTCCGGGGGTTGGTCTGCTCCCGCCCATTCAGCTCAGCCTGAAACCTCACGTGCCTCCTCCAACAGCAGCACCATGGCCTTGGAGAAGGCTCGCTGTGCAGTGATTAGGCAACTTGGCCAAACTCTTTGTGCACAGAGTGCAAGAAGCCCTGAAGGAGGCGGCAGAAGATCTGGCCTCAGCACGGCTGCTCCATCCACAGTAGGTAGGACTATGTGGGCTGAGTCATGGGCTGTGCCTGGAGCCTCAGTTTCTTCCCGGAGAAGCAAAAGACCCACTGCACCTCCACGTTTGGGGATGGCAGAACGACACATGCAGAAATGTGTATAAACCAGAGACAATTACCCAAATGCCAGATTTTATTTGTACTTTCCTCAGGGTAAACTGAGGCGTAGGGAAGCGACCCGGAGGCAGAACACAAGGCAGGTCCGTTCGCCAGCACGGTCATACAGGGAAGTCAGTCAGTCTGCTGAATGCCCAAATCAGGCTTGTCCAGGAGAGGCTGCAGGAGAACTGGCTTCCTCTGTCCCCGTGTCTCCAGGACCGGGAGGGTGATCCTGAATGTTGGACCTGCTCAAGAGCTTGTAAAATGCTGCATTGAGGTCCTCATTTGGGTGGCCTCTAACTAGTGGGATGTGGCCGTGTCTGCCCCTTTGCCATGGTCACACTCAGGGTCTGTCCAGGGGTCTGGACACGGCCATCCCAGGTGAACTGTCATTTTGATTTTCTGTGATGAGCTCATGACTTAGGAGTCACCGGGAATTCATTCTGTAAAATCTGGGAGCACCAGGGTGGCTCAGTCTGTTAAACGTTCGACTCTTGGTTTCGGCTCAGGTCACGATCTCACAGTTTGCGAGATGGGGTCCCGTGTCAGGTTCTGTGCCGACAGTGTGGAGCCGACTTGGGATTCTCTCTCTCCCTCTCTCTCTGCCCCTTCCCCACTCATCCTCCCTCTCTCTCTTGCTCTCTCTCTCAAAATAAATAAATAAACTGAAAAAAAACACAAACAGAAAATGGTTCGTAGGTTGCACGCACTCAGCGATGGGCTGGTGAAGCCAGTGACCGGTGCCCGGGTCTTTGCAGAGGGTGTGCGAGTCAGAGCATTTGATAGGGGCACAGGCACGGAACACCCGGGGTCCAGGCTTTTTTTTCCCCTAATGACACACTTGGTGGCAGGTGTGGACCATCAGCCACACATCGCTGGGGTCCTTTCAGCAAAGCCAGAGTCCAGCACCCACCTGTGCATGCATGGAGCAGGCTGGGTGAGCCATGGAGTGAGGACACCCATCTCTGTGGGGACACATTCCCTGTTCAAGCCCCAGTGTTGCATCAGGGGAGCTTCTGGGATCCAGGCCTGCCCCTCCCCCGAGCAGGGCTGTATCCCCTGTCACTACAGAAATGACACCGGGGCTGTCTCTCCCTCCCAGCACCAAACAGGCACATGCTTGTCCCGGGAAAGGTCTTGGCTTCAAGGACTCTGGTCACGTAAACTCCTGATGGCTTCTCAAGTGCTTTTGAACGATCTGAATTGCCTTTTGTCGATTCGGTCATTCTTCAGATGGGGACATTTCTTCCAGGGAACAGCAGAAGACCACCTTGAAGCTCACTCCTTATTTGAGTGTTGTTTCTAGAACTTTCTCCTCCTGATCTCTTTTCCAAAGACACCTGGGACCCTCCTGTATGTGTGTCCAGAGGAAAAGCCACCATTGATCAAACGGTGCACTGCAGTGATTTGCACAAAATGACACGAGACACAAGCGGCAGAAATCCAGCAGCAGGGGCCTCCGTGTTGTCCGTCTGTGTCCACGGTGTCGCTGGCTGAAACCCCTGCACGCCTTGGTGCCCGCCCTCCCCGAGCGCTGGTGGGTCGTCTGTGCACGGGCTCTGAGCGTGAAGAGCACGTGAGTGTTCCCAAGAAGGCCATCTGGCCCGGCCTCTGCTGTGCTCTGTGTCTCTTGCTCTGGCGGCCACAGGCCTGCACGGGAGTGGGTCCAGGATGTCTCATTCTAAGCAATAGAGATGCCCCGTGACTCCTGGAGGCTGGGGGCCCGGACACAGGTCCCGCTGGCAGCTCCCCTCTTAGGAGGGTGGCACAAGGAAAGGGAGACAAGCAGTGGTTGGGGCCCCGGGGCTCCCTGCCCACAGACAGCGTCACGGTGGCACTTGGCGGGCTTGCAGAGAATTAGGGGATCTGGTCCTTAGCGGAAGCTTGAGCCCACGTGAACTAAGGTCTGTGGAGCTCGGTGTGGCACCTGTGCTCTGCACCTTTTTGCTCCCAATCTGCCTCACGAATTCTGACCTCTGGGCCAAGGTCACAGAACGTGTGCCTGGAGGAATTCGGCAGCGGTTACGAGAGGCCGTGTCCTGGGGCGTTTCTTTACAAACTCTTGGGTGTCCATACGGAGCCCTCACACACACGAGGACGCGTGTGCACACAGCCACACACACACAGCCATGCGTGCACGCGTATGCATGCACTGCCCATGCCCTTGCACACATGCACACACAACCTCAAACGCACACACATTGCCAGCCTACAACACACACACACACACACACACACACACACACACGCTCACAGAAGCCACGCCCTCACCCTTCGTCTCCGTGTAGTGAGTCGCTGGGTTCTTCTGTGCCCGCCGTTTCTGAGTGTGGGGGGGGAAAGAATGACTCTGTCCACGTCAGTGTCCCTACTTGAAGTGCACCAGATAATTCCTTCCGCTTCTGGCACGTGCTCCTGAGGGCCAGCTGCCGCACGTAGCCAACAGGAAGGTGCTTCTCGGCTGCAGTCTGAGCCCGCGGCAGGGCAGTTAACGTCGGTGCAAATATTTTCAGGTTTTCTGTTGGACGCAGATGACACATAATGTATGGGCCTTTCCCTAAAAGACCAGCTTGCGTGTTCCCTCTCCTGCCGGGGGTCCCAGCAAAGTGGGGTCTGTGTCCTTCCCGGCCGCGGCACGGGCAGGGGTCCTGGTTGATCCAAGAACAGAAATAGCCGTCGTCTGCATCGCCGAGAGGAGGGAGGGGAGCCAGGGAAGCCGCAGCACGGCGTCACCAGCTCCGTGCACAGGTCAGTGACTGTCTCTGCTTCCCCTCCTGAGCTTTCAACCACATCCAATTAGCACTGCCCCGCGTGACGCAGCCGGCTCTCTTAATGAGAGTCATGCTCCAGCAGAACGCGTTCGACCTGAGCCTTTAGAAACAGGTGCCTTCTGAGGAGCCCAGGTGGGGATACAAGTAGGACAGCTCCGTGCAGCTGCGAGCAGGCGGCCTCGGCCTCCCGGAACCACAAGTTTGCCGGCGTGAGATCAGTTAGGCCGTTTCCACCATCTTCTGCCTTCCCCAAGGACCTGGACAAGAGAGAGAGAGAAGCCAGGTTCTCGGCTCCTGGAGTCGGGCCTTCTCTGGCGGCTGTGTTCACCTGCATCTGCTGGGTTACCAATTCCAGAAACCTCTCTGGACCTTCTGGAGGGCTGCACACCCCACGTTGCTCTTTACACACACACACACACACACACACACACACACACACACCCCAATTATATGAAAACATTCTCTTCATTTGTCCATTTCACCTGGTAAATGTGGGCTTCTCCAGGGCAGGTGCTGCCCGGTGCGACCCTTCTGTGCCCGGGGCTGAGCGAGGGAGCTGTTCCATGTCTGTCCTGCGTGTACGTCTTCACCATGAGATGAGACCACCTGACGGGGGCTTCGAGCTCAGTGGCTGCTTTCCTGATAGGGGAATCATGAGGAAGGGAAGACAGCCCTGGGAAGATGGGGGTGAGGATTGGAGTGATGTGGCCACAGGCCAAGGGGGGTTGGCAGCGGCCAGACCCTGGAGCCGCCAGAAAGCTTCTCCTCTAGAGCCTCTGGTGTGAGCACAGCCTCAACTTCAAACTTCTGGCCTCTGGAACAGCAAGAGAATAATCGCCCCTCCCTCCCCAGGGTGTGGTACTTTGTTACAGCAGCCCCAGGGAGCTTGCCTCCCACCCTTCACTGTGGTGCCCCATCCACCCTTTCATTTTCTGTGCTCTGGCTCCAGCCCTTTCCTTGGCAGGGGATGCCCACCCTTTACTGACCATGAGAGCAGCCCTTCTCATCCCCCCCTACTGACACCTCCACACGTCAGCCCACCACCCTGTCTCTGATCCGCCTTTTCTACCCCATACTCGGCAAGATGCCCAGGCAGTGGGGGAGCCCGTGAGCATTCACCATGTTAGGAACAGGTGCACCAACCACTCCGGGTTACAGGTTGGCACCAGAGGGACAGGGAAGGGGATTATGCCAAGGTCACCTTTAGGTGCCCTTGTCCTGTGGAGAAGAACTGAATTCCAGTCCACCATGTCATCAGGAATGTGCTCGAAATTAACCCCATTCCAGCTACTGACCTGGGTGCTGAGCGGAAAACGGGAGGTCCCTCTTCCTGGAAAAACTCATCGTCCAGGAGCAGAGATGGGCCTGTGAGCCAATGTGAATATTCACAACAATCATTGAGTCTCTCCGTGAGCCAAGCAGGCGTTGTGCTGAGCGCCTCACATAATTTAATTAGGGCTGCCAGATTTAGCAAATGAAAGTCCAGGATGCCCAGTTAAATTTGAATTTCAGATACGCAAAAACGGTTTTAGCCTAAGTATGTCCTAAGCAATATTTGGGACGCACTCACGCTAAAAAGCCATTTGCTGTGTATCTGAAAGTCTGTTTTTAGCAGGACGCCCTGGATTTTCTGGCAACCCCGAATTTAGCCATTGCAGCGGTTCTCTGAAGGACAGTGTAATAGGATCTCCAACGTTCAGATAAGAAAACAGAAGATGAAGGGTTGTGTCTTTTTCATTTTTACATCAAATTAAAAGCCATCTGGTCCATGAGGTGGTTATAATGGACTTCAGATAAGCATGGTCCTGCTGTCTAAAAAACATTGGACATTTCTCAGAGCGCACAGGATGGAACTTATTTGTCAGAAGCTCTGCAAAACTGCCTTTTGGTAAAACTGGGAAGAACCTTCTTCAGGGAACCTGGGGGAGAGGAGGGACCAGGGGCCTGTGGGAAGGGGCTGAGGGGCAGGCCTTTCCAGTGGCAGAGTGTGGAATCAGTCCAGAGTTTCCCATGTGTGCACCATGAAATAACTCTTAAATGTGTTCTTTGAAAAAGTGGGTCTTGTGGCCTCACAGGTGCACCAGCTGGTCCAGAAGGTTCCTGATTGCACCAGCATATTGACCCCAGACCAGCCCGGCACTCAACTGTTCATACGGTGATTGAAAACTTGCTTCATGACAGAAACCTTTCCTATCCCTTATACCATTTCACGGGATGCTAGTAGCTTCTAGAACCCATCTGGGTAGACCCTCCCATCCGGACTGGAGCACGCAAGAAGTGGTCACCTCAGAGGTGAGGAAGAGCCTCCCTTTTACCCACGCCTGCATTATGGCACAAATCAGCACAGTGTGGCTACTCACATGCCTCTTCTCTGTTTCAACACCGTTGCTGGATGCTTAGAAACCAGTTCGGTGCCTGGAGGAAGTGTCTTCTCGATGAACGTTTCAAAGGAAGGGCGGGCAGCCGATCTGTCTGTGACTTGGGGACAGCCATTTCTTTTTCTGTGAGCCATCCGTGTTGGAAGGGGTTCATGAAACATCTTCCTGACCATGCCCTCCCTGTTTGAACACCTGCCTCCGTCCTGAGCACCTCTCTCTCCTCAGGTCCAGTCCAGCTGGATTGGATGCTCTGAGTGCCCTTGGCCTCTGGTGCTGGAGGACAGCCATCTCTCGTCGCCATAACGAAGAGAAGCGACTCCATGAAGGAAGTGCAATTGATGACTCAGTGGGTGCGACGAGGTGAGGGGACACCCATCGATTGGCCTGGAAGCAGGCCTAATGCCTGAAGTGGAGACTCATGAGGGCTGGGTGGTCCCACAAATAGGCAGGTGGCAGGTTACACTCAGGGGCCTGAGAAGTGCACAGGCCTGGGAGTCACTGCCCACGGGGCCTCCATTCTTCAGGAAAATCTGGTCATTTTACAAACAGGCTGACGGAGGCCTTCATCCAACAGATGAGGAAGCCAACAGGGAAGGCAGCACCAGCCTCCTCCTTGTCCCCATTAAACAAGCCCAAGACCCATTAATCACCGTGCAAGCAGTTGACGGGACCTGGAGCCCATGGGATGCCCTCTTGAAAAGAATTCCCACATTCCTCAACTTTGTGTTTGTGGCACCCGACTGACGCTTTGTGCTCTCCCACAATCCTTTCTGCCTCAAGAGCACAGGCCATGCCCATCCCCACCTGGTCCTACCTGATGGCACCTCCAGAGGACGTCCAGCCTGTGACAGCCTCCCTCCCAATGGCCGCAGCAAGTGGAGGGGCCTGTGACATGCCAGGGCGGACAGTGACAAGGTCACACCCGAGGATTTTTCCTGCAGAAGAATGAACATTTTCAGCTTTTGAGATGGATTTGCATAATGTATGTATTTCATGTGTATGGGGATTTTAGAAGAGCCAACTGAGAGAGGATTGGGGCTGGAAGAACCCACAGAAACATTCGGCAAATGTGGCCCAGTGATGATGTATGACCTGCACAAACCATTATGGCCCAAAGTAGAATCACTTCCGGGTACTTCAGTCCAGACATAACAGAGCGTGGGCGGGAGCCCCACCTCCGGGTTCAAATTCCAGCCTTCCGTCAGGAGCTGTTAGGATTTGGCAGACTACCAAAGCATTCCATACCCAGTCCTTGGGCCGTTCCATGGAGGTGTCTCTTTCTTGGGGCTCTGTAAGGATTCCATAGCATGATTCAGGTCCAGAGGCTTGGAGAGGGTCCAGGGCATAACAAGTGCTCAGCAAACGGTTGCTGGTTTTGAGACATGGCGGCACTGGGTCCAGGTCACAGAAAAAGGTGTTGATGGATAAAAAGCATTATTATTTGTGATCTGCCTTGTAAAACAGCATTAACACAAAACATTCTTAACCTGACACTTTTAATTTTTGGTAGCAAGCACAGGACAGTGGTGATGGTCTTTTTCTTGCCCCCCCCCCCCACCCCTGCAGCACACACCTGAACGCATGTCCGCCCTTGCATCAGGGGTGGGGAGAGAGAGGACTCAGGGCCAGATGGAGGGTCTCACTTCAGTCCTTCACCAGCTGTATGACCTCGGGTAAGTCACACATTCTCCGTGCTCTGTCTTCATCTGTAAAGTGAGGATTAGAATGACAACTCCCACACAGGTTGTCATGGGATTGGATAAACGGGCCATCTCAGAATGTCCTCGGTACATGGTAGGCATTTTGAGAGGGTTTTACCAAACCAGTTATCACTGGTGCTTGCTGGGGCTTGGGGAGGGAGAGGGAGATGGGTAGGTAGAACGTAGGGGACTAGGGCAAGGCTGTACCACACTGTAATGGCAGACACATGACATTACGCATTTGCCAAAACACAAGAGTGGCTCCAATGTAAGCTATTGGCTTTAGTGAATGACAACGAGCCAGTATTGGCTGATCAACCATCATAAGACCACACTACAGCAAGATGCTGGAGGCTGGGAAGGGGGGTGTGTGGAATGAGAAGTCATATGGGGTCTCTCTGTGCTTGGTGCTCTGTGCTTTCCTGTAAACTTAGAGCTGCTTGAAGAAACAAAGCCCACTAATTAAAAGTTATCCAGGGATTATGCCGTTTGCCTTTTGACCCAAGGGTCCCCTCACTCCACATTCTTCTAAAGTTGTGTGTGGTGGTCAGCCTGCTGTTTTCCCCACTCCCACCCCTTTCCTTCTTTGGTTCCAAAGCCGTGCCCACCATGGCTGACCTGTCTGCCCTTTTAAGTCCCAGCGGTGCCTGGTGACTGATTGATATGGGACAGGCAAGGGGGTGGAGACCTTCCGGGCTGAGCTATAAAAACTGGATATGCTTCTGGACTCCTGTGGTCCTCTTCTGCCCCTTCCCTGCTGCTGCTGCCCTGCTCCGGTGCTGTGTCCCAAGTGGCACCAGCAGCAGCCCTTGGTGGCACCTCTCCGTGATGGGGAGGATATCTTGAATGCCAGCTTATCTGCCCTTGAGCTGCCAGCTCCAGCTCTGGTGCCGAGGGGTCTGCCTCCTCTCTCAGATCTGCTCCATGACTCATCAGCCACTCTGCACCACGGGCTACGGTGGAAAAGCCCTAACCGCAGCGGGAAGCAGAGTGTGGAGTCAGGAAAACAGGGCTTACAAGGCGTCGACTCTTTAACAATGACTTCCACTTAGCGGGTATTAATATCATGCTGCACTTACTTCTCCTTACTTCTGTGATTCCTCGCCAGCAAAACTGCACAGACTGTCAACTCGCAAAGATAACTTTTCCTGGGTAACTTTGTCTTCCATCTTTCAGACCTTTGCACGATGGGGTACAATTATAGTTCCTTAAAACTCAGGAAAACACTCCAAATCGTGGAGAGCGAGGAAGAGGAAAGTAAGAAAGAGGAGCTACAAACACTTTGTGCCTCCAAGTGTTAGAGTGAGTTGTGACGTCACTGTTGTGTTTGTTTTATCCCTGAGCATCATCTCCAGAGATGATATGTGCATGTGGTGTGTGTGTGTGTGTGTGTGTGGCATTCCCTGTACAAGTTAGAGCCTTCTCCCTCACAGTCATCTTCCCAGAAGGTGCTAGAATGGACGCAGTGCCCAACTCTGATGTTGATCCAAGAAACTGAGACCCCTCCCATGACAAAACATGATGGTGGCAACTTCTCAGTGATCGGAAACCCCTGGGACTTCTCCTGGCGGGCTGTGACAAACCACACGTGTTTGGGGTCAAATGGGCAGACCGATACCAAATAGAGAATTGCACACTCTTGCCACAATGAAAGCGGAAAACAAATTTAGAACCTCCTCGCGTGGTGGGCTTCCAGACCTGCACCTCTCTACCAGCTCCGGTTGAACACTTGGCAAAATTGTGAAAATTGGATCCAGGACTCAGGAAACCTGCCGCATTGATAATGCCCACATGACAAGTTGTCATTTTGCCGTATGTTCCCTCACGTGACTAACCCTTAATAGCCAGGTTATTCTGGTGACTCTAGAATAGTCATGCAACAGAACAGGCATGAATGGCAGTTACTGTAATTACTCTAGAAAGAGGACCAAAGCAAACAGAAAGTCTCTCTAATTTTATATATTCCCAAAAGGTGCACATGCTGCTTCATTATCACTATGGAAACTACCTAGGAGTTAGCCCCAAACCAGCACCCCATCACACGCCGGTGGGCCCGTGCCCGCACGCCTCCCTCGGTACCCCGGCAACTCAAGGTAAGCTTGGAGGATGTCGGGCATGGAGAAGAGGGGGTGCAGAGGCCAGCAGACTCCCCAAGGTAAAAGTATTCTACTCAATCTATCTTCCATTGATTTTGATGGACTGAAACTTTGGATCCCACCGCACTTTCTGGACGTTAGCAGACACAAGCAATGATGAGGCCGAGCCCGGGCGCGGGGAGAATTACGGGAAGCAATTGTGGGAGGCAGGAGCAAGGGAGACTTTTATTATGACTAGTACGGTTCTGGTCATGATTAAAGAATCACCTGGAACGGCCTCAAATCCCCATTAGAAGCTCAGTGAGAGCAGAGTCATATCTGTTTGCAGTGGGAGGGCAGTGGCCGTCCCATGCTTCCCAAGAAACAGGAAACCAGGTAATAAAGGCTCGGCAGGCGTGTCTTCGCTTTTTCTTTCTATTTTCTGTCACTATTGCTGATGCGTTGGCATCTAACAGCCCAAAAGTACTGAACGTGTGTGCTTCAAGTGTGACTATTTCTGGGCCCAAGATGAACCCCGGGAAATCGGGCACCGGGCACACGGTGAGACTCAGGTTCGCGGTCACCCCAGCTGCTGGCCTGGCCTGGCCTGCCAGTTTTCCCACTGTGGGGCCAATGGGGCGTCAGGAGAAAGAGTGGGAGTCCCAGCTTTTAACCCCGATGAACGAGAACCAGAAGAGGAGGGCTTTCCCGGGAGGGAATTAACGAAGTGTCGTTTTTCTCTGGGGCCAGAACTGAGAAAAGTAAACAAGGCCTTGCTGTCGAAACCTGAAATCCCATCAAAGAGAATTCCCGGCCGGCAGAGAGTGGTCATCAAAAACACGGAAACTCGAACAATGAGCAGGGCGCAAAGTCAGAAATTTATAGGCTTTGGCCTCTGCTGCTACATATCCTGGAAGAAAAAAAAAAAAAGTGTTAAGAAAACAAATGCTGGTTGTGGATGTGAGGGCTCCAACACTGGCCGTCTGACAAATCGACCCTGGGCCTGACCTCCGCAATATGTTTCCACAGGTAATTCCATAACTCTCCGGCCAACTTTGAAAGGCTTCCTGTTTGACAGCCAAGAGAAAGGAAGTGCCCAGCGCTGGGGAGCCCGGCGCTCCCCACCGCCCACCACCAGCATGCTGGAACCTGTATAATTTATACTCGGTTTCATCACCTCGTCGTGCACACATGATGAAATGTATTTCTGCTGATAACTGGGATTTTAGCCGTGTGCTCGTTGAAGTCCGCGTGATGAGATGTTCTGTTTCTGTTGTTGTTGGAATGTGCGCTGGGGTGGACGGTGAAGCTGATGAATGGCCGCCGTGGCAGATTCATAATCTAGGGTTTGGTGCAGCTGTGCAGGAAACTAATAGCTAGCAGGGACCGCCGAGGTCCCCGAGCTAATACCTGTCTCCTCCATCACAAATTGATGGCATTAAACAAAAAAGTTGACTCTTTTCACATCCTGCCAATCTAATTTTGGTGCCCCTGCAGCCATCACAGTATCTCGTGGCACGGAGGGCACTAAATGTCGCCTGTGGGATGGCGAGGGAGGCATCTGTCATCCGGCCCGCTGCAGTCTGGAGGTGGGGGCGCATGGCTGGGCACTCCTTCCCGTTGGCCGGGGCTGCGGGCCGCTGCCGTCCCATGCTGACTCTCCTCCAGCCTGCCTCTCTGGCTCGCCCTCCTCTCTTTGCTGAGCATATGGTTTCACTTTTCTCCGTCTTCATGGGGAACCGGGACGGTTGAGGCATAAACTGCTTTTACTTGTTCCTCTTTGAAAGGTTGGATGCAAGGAGGAAGGTC